>NW_028301281.1:0-300000 GCF_061612785.1 Hesperophylax consimilis
CCAGATATAAATTTAGAGGGGTCGGATTTCATCAAAACATAAGATTTATCAATAAACATAAAACAACTTACCAAAAATGTTAATAATAAAAATTACTACAGTCAAAATAAGATTCGTCTTATTTCTGGCTGAAATATGATCTGGGGGCATAGACGCTACGGCTGGGGATGACATTTTGACAATATCTATTTTTTATCTCTTCAATTAGCAATAAAAATGTAAAAAATAACGCACTTAAACAATAAAAAAGATAACCATGGCAAATAATATCAAACAAGATTATTATCTAAAGTTACTTCATTTGAATCGAAGACATTTATTACAACTCCCATGAATTAAATTTTATTTATATTCAATTTGAAAAGTTTTCAACGTGACACAATAATAATAAAACTTCGGAAGTAATGGTCCATGGTCCATGCATAAATGAACCACTGGTCCATGTCAAACTTGATCAAACTTTGGCAACTTTGGTATTAAAGAAGACATAGAAGTACCAATAATAGTGACGTTTCAAGAAATTTCTATGGTTTGTAGCGCGTGCGCGTTGCAAGCACTCGAAAAATTATTATCTAAGGTGAGTAAAAACTCGCAATGCATCATCGGCGTAAATAAGTATCTTAATTATTGCAGATTGAGTCCGGCATCCCATGGGTCGGAAAGGAATCGACATAAGCCGCAAGGTCCTGCACATAAAAGCCCCACAATTGCTGCTCTGCAAATGATTACCTTATTTAGCTAACTTTAACTTTTTCTACGCAGCGCAGCAGGGTTTTACAACACTTGATTTGTTTCGATTCCTTGCTGGACTATTAGACAGCATGCTTGCACATTTGACTTTTCCGTCAATAAATAAAGCTTGTCGTGAGAATCTCCGTTCTTCAACAATATTTAAAAAACAAATTGTAACTTTATATATACTTCACACAACTTTCCAGAGTAGCAGTAAATTGTTCTTGCTTTTTATAGCGTACTTAATTTGAGTAAACTAAAAAAACACAACAATATTATTTAATATTTAAACACGTAATTTTCCGACACAAGTATTTTATAATGAAAAAAATGGACGTAGGTACAAGTATTGTATGTCAAAATAAATTGAAAGCAGGTAAGTTTTTAGATTCTCACGGCCAAAAGCCGTGATGATGGACAACGCTGTCCGAAACGTCGGCTAAAGAAGGAGTTAGCGCAACACGGCATAACACCCCAACAACAAAAAAAAAAAAAATTGAAAGCAGCTTAAAAAAGGAATGAATAAGTCAGGGAAAATATAATAATCAAGGGATAGTGCCTACGGGGTCTCGAGAGGAATGATCATAAATAAATTATAACGATAAAATTGGCGTACTCCTTGCTACTAATTTTGCTCAAATGTAGCCGCTCGGCGTGAGTCAGTTATGTAGCGCAAGACATGCACGCTAAAATAGTTGCTAAAAATATTAGCCATGCGGGCTATTATGGTTTGATATTTAATCGAGGGTGGATATCGGTACTCGGTACCCAAATATTACACCTGTCACTTTTTGAACATGCGCAAAAACGATTGACAGTTAAAGTTCGATAAACTAGAATAAGTAAAATATTTTGTTGCGGCGCGTGGCGGGGATTGATCGAATGTAATTTTATGTAATGATTTGATCCCAAAGAAGACCACTTATTATTGTGTAAAAAATTATCTTGAATTCGTTGTAAAAAATGCGACTCCGATAGCAATCCCGATGATTTCAGTCGTAGATGAATACAAATAAATTAGTAATAGTGTGCAGATAATCAAAATAATCTCATTATTGCAACTTGCTTTCAAAATACAAGTACATCTCAACGCTTATTATTTAAATAAAGTTTCATGTTAAAATTGTGCCAAAGGAATTTTATTTTGATCCTTTTCTGTCACAAAATTATTCTCGAGAACCATTTAAAGTTGGATAAGGTGGATTGTATTTGACCCTCTGATATAATATAAACCTTAATTATCTTATATATTGACTACAACGGAGTTTGTTATTCATGTTCTAATATTTAGTGGAAGAAGGAAGTGTATATTTTGAGGTTACGTTGCCGGTCTTCAATCGATAATGCCGCAGTCGTATCATATGGCGACTTTGCTTAATGTTACATGAGGCATCCTCCGTTCAACTACGTACAGTGGTGCCTCACACAACGAACTTAATTCGTTCCAGGAGCAAGTTCGTTATGCGAAAAGTTCGTTATGTGAAACGCGTTTTCCCATAACAATACATGTTAAAAAAAATAATTCGTTCTGTAGCATAAAATATGGTAAGATGACATAAAAAAAAGATAAATTTTTTGCTATTATTTTTATTTAGATACATCTAAAAACATAATGAAAAAAACACATCATAAATTATCATAAATTATCTTGGCCTTGTAACAGATAATATCTTGGGTTGTTACGTCACCTTTCACCTGCCTGTCCTTAATCCAAATCGCTAATAGCCTCTCCATTTCCTCGTGGATTGAAGATCTATGTTTTTCATTAAATAGTTTTGATACTCCTTTGGCTACTTTGGCTGATTTTATTGCATCCTTGTTTGTCAAAATGGTGAAAATGGTGGTCTTGTTGAGGCCAAACTCTTTGACGAGGTCACACTGTTTTACCCCACATTCACTCCTTCTAATTATTTCCTGTTTCATTTCAAGAGAAATCACCTTCCTGCTTTTTTTTAGAACCCATCATATAAAAAAAATGTTGAGTTTATCTTAAAAGGACGACTGCCGTGATACGTGTGCGATTTAATTCGTAATGAAGAACGATTGCTGCGATACGTGCGTAAGTTAAGCGTACTACGCAGTGACTAACGAGTCTAACGACTGCCTGCGCGGGAGGATGCAATTAATCGGCAGTGATCGTAGAAGATCGGGCGACTTCGTTGTGTGAAGCGAAGTTCGTTGTATGCACAGACATAGGAATTAATAGACGAGAAGATAATGGCGAGGGGTAAAATCAACTGTTGAAGAACGAAGGGGGTTAAGCTGACTGTGATTCGTCAATAAATCAATCTGACAGTAAATAGGCATCTCGCATTATAATATCACTATTTAGTTCTTAAAAGTAAAATCTGCTTTTGAATGAATAGACATTTTTACATGGGAGCGCAAATTACTCGCCACGTTATGAACTAATTTGCGAAGTCCAAATTCGGCAAAGTAAATTTCTTCTGTTTGCAGAGTCGTAGTTAGTTTAGGAGTATTTAGTTAAGACACTTTTACAAATGTTTCATAATTTACTTACCCCAGTAAACAACGATGAGCACACTTGAGAATCGCTACATTGTGATGTGATAGTATATGTTTCTAAAACTGATCCATATAATACGGTGTGAATAAGCTTAAAATAAAGTAAAATAATGCTTACTTATGGAATGTAATACGAAAATTGGGTTTATTCTCTTTTTCACATCTATTTTTACAAGTTTTCATATCACAAGTCAACATTTTGCCGTGTTATTTCGTAAAATGAACCGATGATGCCTCGACCATAGTTCGCACAAGAATGATGACGTCACGTTTTCAAATTTCACTTGAGGCCATACGCGAGCCCAGCCGGCTCCAATGGAACCGGTATGGGGAGTGGGGATAATACGCTTTTAATCACTTAGGGCAGGTCTACTAATATTCATATGTCTATGGTTGTATGAATCGTGAAATGAACGAAAAGGAAGTTCGTTGTGTGCAGCATTCGCTGTGCGAGGCGTTCGTTGTGTGAGGCACCACTGTATATGAAGTTTTTAATCTCGTCATCGTTCCGTCTTTAATTTAAAAGTAAACATTAAAATACCTGCCGTTAGTCAGTCTTATTGATTTTACAGATCGTTAAAACTATCATTTTTATGCTTGAAATTTATCAGATAATAAATACTAAAACTATGTTAACAGGTGAGTATATTATCTCAATCCCTCACCAATTCTCACTAGAATATAATATGGTCAGGTGTGAATTTTAAAAAAATATGTAATAATTTCTCTTAGCATTTTCCGCTTTTTACCTTTCTGATCAATTAATAACGCCATTCTATGACAACAGTTTGAACGAAAAAACTAATTTAAAAACTAAATTGCTTCACCCTTATTCACTCCCACTGTGGGATTTAACAGTTCTTGCTGATAATGTCTGAAATTAATCGTTTATGATTCTTTCTAATGTTAGGTTTTCAATGGTGTTGAAAATATACTACTAATAAGATAATTCATTTTCACTGAATTATGCAGATGATGATGATACTGATTATTCATATAGCTGATATTTCAAGTATTATTAAAATGTAATAAAAAATAATACGTATTATATATATTTTAGCAGGAAATAATTCAAACTTCTCTACCGTTTCTAATAAGTGTAATTAAATAATAATAATAAAAACAAAGTTCATCCTAAAAATGTGTGTGTGATAGTGTTTCCATAAAAAAGGATTCCAAGAAGAAATTTAATATTACATTTGTGTGAAGAAACTAACTTTTTAACCATGAATTCGTCAGCTACATCAAATTTATTTACCAAATGTGGTGAGTTTTTAATATGTGTTCATAATATCTATCTATCTTTGTTAATTATTTATGTACAGGCAAATCACTTTAAAGAGGACACATTTGAATGAATTTGTGCACAACAATAACTTCAGCTTCCTAACAAAAACAAAATTATTATTAAATTAAATTATTTTCTCTATTTATCATTCAGTGCAACACACAAGCAATGTTACCTATAGATACTTACTGAAGTAAATATTGTTTGGATTTTTTAACACCCTAATAAATAGATACATTTTCAAATCCCGCTGAATCCCACCTGTAAAACATCTCGCAATATACAATCTTTTTTTATTGCCACATGCCGAGAATCGAACCACCAACTGCTTCAAAGAAATTATGCTGACCATCACACCACCGACCGTTGTAAGATCGGTGGTATAAATTCAGTATATGTGTAGGTACTGAAAATGTAAGAATTATGTAAAATGTGGTGGTGTTTTATTCATTTTTAAATGACGATGTATAAATTCTACGTGTAATATGTAATAAAACATATATGTTACAGTGAAACCCATTTTTAGTTAGAATACTAGTAAAAACTAGATTATAAACTGGTTTTGACTAGACGAAACGCGTTCTAACTAAATATCTGTTTTGACTGCAACATGTAGGATTCACACGTGAATTTCTGCGAAATATTAAAGTAAACGGGCTAGTATTACTGTGAACAGTAGACCTCGAATCCAAAAAGTATGTTTCTAATAATTTACATTATACCTAAATCAAACCAAAATTTCCTCTGAAACCATAAGATTTGTATGTAGGTACTTAAATACCCACCTACTTAATTATAAACTATTGCTACCTGTGCTCTAACATTTTTGACATATCTATTTATTTCATTGGTTTCGCGGTTTGTTTGTTAGTTTTTTTACATAGTTCTTGCAAAAATGAGTAATATTCAGTTTGATTGGAAGAAATCTCTCATTGTTACATTTTGAATAGGTACATTCAATTTTGAGCATACGATCTCTACGCCAACGAAGCAAGTTGGATTATTATTATTTAAACTATTTAATAAAAAACAATAGTTCACCATTAAAATATTTGCTATCGACTTACATACTAAAGTAATATTTTTATTTATTTACGAAATCATAATTTAAATAAATCACAGATTTTTTATCTTGAGCAGAACGTTTAAAAATTTGAAGTAGGTGTCAATTTAATTACATTGTTACAAACGCTTAGTGCTTTCAGCCAAAACGAAAATGATTATGGTTTAGGAGTACTGCAGCAAATTCCGATGAAATTGGCTTGTAAGTAGGTATCAGTAAGATTTTGTTTGTAAATCTACAATAAAAGTATAAAAATTGTATTAATTGTAAGATATCATGTAAAGTTTATTTGCAAACGCCAGGAATCAAACCTGTGACCTCAAGGTCACATATTATGTTAGTCACACCTTGAGGTCACTAACATAGAAAATATATCATAAGCTATTTAGTGGTTTCAAAGTATAGGTACCATATAATTTTATTTATTTGTGTTGTGTGTCTTTATTTATGTAAATGCCCATTGGGCGTTTGCGCTTACATAATATATATGTATATAAAAAATAGTAATTATATAAATTCCATTAGGTTTATACTTTTTGTAACAAATTCCTCGACCGCAAATTACAGGCTTTCTAGCAACTTTACCTGTAGTAAATAATAGTTTTCCGCGTTGGACGTCGAACGGTGATCAAAGACGGTGTATATACACATTGTTTTTTTATTATGTATGAATGACGCAAGCCTAGGTTTGTCGGAACTCGTATCGTAAATTGGAAGAACACGCCACCGTTGAAGGTTTTAATTATTAGGTTTTCCGTAATACATACATGATTCCTAAAGTTCGCGTTGTCAATTTTTCTTTTTTTAATCCGGATACGCCATGATTCCTGTAAAAATCTATTGTTAAATACTAAATACAATTATTATTATGCTAGTTCCAATAAAAGATCGTACGTGACGTCACCGTTCTAGTATCTGTTGTCGTTTATTTATTATTAATTTATTTATTATTAAGCGCCCCTGAGGTGATATCTGACAAAAGCGGCGCTATACAAATTGTCCAATATTATTATTATTGTAGTAATAAAAAATTTAAATTTTTTAGTATGGTAAATATTTTTTTCCTAATTATTCTAATACGCCATAAGATGAGCTCCAGGAGCTCATGCTTATGGGAGGAGTATATAGGTATATACAAAATAAAATAATGCTTAATAGGTGTAAACAATATTCAAATTCTTATTAAATACCCGTAACTAAAAACTTAATTAAACATACAAAATATTCAAATTAACTACAATCATAAATCAATATACACAATTTTAGAGAATTAGTATTATAACAATAGCCAAAGTTTTTTTAAATGCTAGATAGTATATGTTTATTAAGGGTACAATATATCACTATCCAATTTCAGGGAGTTTAGTTTGCTTTTCGAATTGTTCATATTTCAATGTTTCGGTTACCCTAATTTTGTTTTTGGACAATAATATATTGTACCATTTCACACCTAAATACTAGTAGTGGTGCTGAGCCGTGGTCGTTCTTAGCATTAGTATGGCTACTAGGCCCTTTGTTTTAAATCTATTGCTTATGCTATCTAAGGGGTGAATTTTATTGATGAAATATTCTTTATAAATATAACTTTATAAGACGTTTCTTTCATACAATTCTGTGATAGTTGGTACATTAAATTCCCGAAATATTTCTGAAGTTGGGAATCGTATGGCTTCCTAAGGATAATTTTAATAATTAATCTTTGAATTGTTATAATTGTTATGTAAGGTAGCTTTTAAGGCCCCTCCCCACCCAATAATTCCATACTGCAATAGGGACTGTTTTAATGCATAATAGACAATTTTGATAGTTTTCTTATTCTTTCCGCTGTGAGGTTGATATGGTATTTCCATTTAACATTTTTATCTATTAAGATTCCGACATAATTATCCTGAAAATGTATTTATAAGAAGAAGCTGTGGCAGGATTCATAGCATTCCTAAGAGAGTAGCGTTCGATCGTTGCGGGAAACTTAGTAGTGTTAGCGTGTGTATTGTTTTTGTATGGGTTGAATCTGTAGCCTTTTTATTTTTATTTTTTTGGAGATTTTCCTTTTCAACTAGTTAGTATTTATATTGTATTGTATTATTTATATTCATATGTTTTTCTACCTATATATAATATGAATCTTCTGTGGAAACTTTACTGGTTTATGCAACTTGGTAAAAATGATTTGTATTAAAATATATTTGTATAACTGTTTGTTTCCCAAATAAAATAAAATAAAAAATAAAAAAATAAAATATTTAACAAACAAACAAGACGTGTCAAAAGAGGGCGAACATCGATGACGTCCGTACGAGCTCTTGCTGGGACTATTTATTTCCTAAATCAACCTATTTTTAAATATATTTGCATAGTTTAACAGCGACTCTATTTTCAACGTAAAAGCATTATGTTAACTTATTTGTGGCCGAAAATCACTTTTTTCAGAAAATACTGACACTCGGACCCCAAACTTTCTTTTTCAGTATTTTTTCCTCAGTTGTAAAATAATATGGAAATTACGAAATTCTACTTATTCAAATATCTGTGAATAAATCAAGTTTGAAAATTTTTCCAAATTAAATAATTGTTATGACTGATATGAAACGAGACAGTATAATTTTAGCGCTATCATAATAATATTTATTTTGTCAGTTCTGTGTTAACCGTTTCGCTGTACAGGGTATAGACGTACAGAAGCAATCTGTCTCCGCTTAAATTGTAATTATTTCTGCAATGAATGTGGCAAAAAATTGGGGTAAGTAAGATTTCTATTATTGGTTCATCGGCTATTTGTACTCTCGAGAGGTTTGTGCCATTTTTGTCGTTTAAGTCGTCGTGAAGGAATGAAAATAGGCTTATGAAATAATGAAGGTAAATTTTAGACTGCTGCTGTCTGCTATTAATTGTTTCAGCCCAGTTAAATTGGAATGCATTGCAATGTGTGGTGTTTAGTTTCGGTCTTGATTTAATAATTTTAAAACATATGTCACTATCCATGAAATTTCCAAAGTAAAAAGTTGGTATTGTAGAACCGTGTATTTTCTTTCATATATTAAGTATAATTTTGGGAAGCCCTGCTTTACATTATTTTATTAGTAAAAAAATATTAGATATGATCATTTGAGATTTTCACGGCCTAAAGTATTATAGTGATTTATTTTTGGGGTATTATGCCGTGTTGCGCTACCTTCTTCTTTAGCCAACGCTTCGGATAGCATTACAGTATCCATCATCAGGGCAGATGTGTGATGTATGCTGTCCGAAACGTTGGCTAAAGAAGGAGGTAGTGCAACACGGCATAATACCCCAAAAATAAAAGGTTACAAAAATAAAAGGTAATTCCAAAATAATCATTTTGCATTGAGAGCGAGCTACGTTGATCATTTTGAAAGTTTTTATTATTAACTAGCTGTACGCCGCCACGCTTTGTTGTGGCTCAATTTCTCTGTACAGATAGGGAAAAAGTAGCGCGTGTTGCAATTACGTCCAACAGATGGCGCTGTGAATAGCTTTTAGAGATTTAAGCCTGTGACAGACCACGCTATAAGCGCGCTATATTTTCGTGGGTGACCGGATAAATCATCAAAATGATAATTCATCACATATTTAAAAAGTTATATAAAGTCATGGAAAGTGATGAAACAAAAACTTTATTAACTGGGTTAAGTAGGTTAGGTTAGGTTAATTTTTTTTTCATCTTTTTTAATGACTTTATATCACTTTTTAAATGTGTGTTGAATAGTCACTGTGCTGAGTTAGCATGGAACCATTTTCGTGGCTTGGCCTATTTCAGCGTATCGTTCGCCATACATTCCCATTTATGGTGTAGATATATTTTTGAGTTTTAGGTAACGCTGTTTTGTTTTCTTCTCCATTTGACATCATTATTTTCTATTCAGTATATGTATATAGTAGGTATACATTATATTTGTAGGTTCCTAGTTCCTATTATATCAAATGACTGATAAAACAACTGCGCCGAGCTTTTAAACAACCTCCCGGAAATGCAAAATATAATTCACAAATGATAGTATTTTACATTTGGTTTTTATTATGATGATTTATTTTTAATTTGTTTGCGGACATTGTATTTTTGATTACGATCTGAACATTTTGTAATCATGTAATCGAAATTGACCAAATTATTTGTGACCCTTGTTGGTCTATATTCTACGTGGAAGTTACGAATGACATATGTTATATTAATTTGGTAGGTATCACCAACTTTTGGGCTAATGATAAACTCAATGGAAACCACAACCCATCTAGAAGGTACAGAAAAGGTACCTTACCGTTTATTGCAAACCTTTTCCAATGACGATGATTCCATTCATGAAAGAAGGACCATATATTATCTAATTAAATAACTCAATAATCAATCACTATTCATCATGAGTTCAGTTGGAAATAACTTTTAAATTATTTAGGTTGTTGTAAAATTAATTCAGTTTAATTTAATTTTACAACAAGTAAGTATGACCCATCAACATTTATATCATTAACCCAGAATAAAATTCACCTAACTGTAAAATTATTAAGATTAAAACGGATTATAGAAACAGGTCAAATTAGTGACTTTGCTGTAAATTATTTTTGCATAAATTTATAAATATCAAAGTAATATACCCACTTAATTAAATCATCATTGGTTACCTAACATATACGAAACTTATGTTGCACACAGATCGTAAAACCGTAGCATGTGAAATCAATTTTTATCCAAATATTTGACATTTTGTCGATGGTGTATAAATTGGCCAGTTGAATTTAATCTTTTGCAATAATTATTAGCCAAAATTGAAAGATTACAATATGCGAACATTTTTTTAAACTGCCAAGAACAAGCAAAGAACGGCATTTAATCACATCTCCTAATAAGAGTTGTTTGAAACACAATGTGGATCCAATGGTGACCGGATAAATCATCACAATTATAATTCATCACATCTTTAAAAAGTTATATAAAGTCATGGAAAGTGATGTCACAAAAAAAAATATTAACTGGGTTATGTAGGTTAGGTTGGGTTATGTTTTTTTTTCATCGTTTCTAATGACTTTATATCACTTTTTAAAAGTGTGTTGAATTGTCACCGTGTTGAGTTATCATAGAACCGTATCCAATAATATTGTTTTGCACTTACTACGGATTTATATCCAGTGCGTAATACTATTGCAAGTATGGATGGGTAATCTAATCACATTCAGTAAAGACCAAATTATTCCTCTTTGGGGAAATTAAAATAATATAAAATATTATCTATTAATAACGCAGCTGAGATGACCGATAGCTAATATCCGCGTTGAATACCGGTGTAACCCAACCAGAACAAAAATGCCGTTGAAAAAGCAAAAAACCTGGGTCCAACTGCTGTTGTCATCTTGGGGTTACACCTCTTTCTTCCCTTGACAGTTGATAAGTCGATGCTGTCAGCGTATATTTCATATGTGGAAATTAATACAAAATTCTTCATACCTTCATAGTACTCGTATCATCGAACTCCTTAGACTCTTTCGGCTTATACAAAGGATGTAGATTCGAGACTTGCTCATTTGAATGGTTGACTCGTACAATATCAAGTATCAATTTGGTGGCTAAATAGCCCGTTATTACCTTTTTTGCAACTTATTTTTGCAAACGAGTCGCCGTAGTTAAATATTTAATATTGATTATTGACCAATGAGTTTGATTCATATTGTTTATGCTAATATTGTTTTAGTGATAGCATCGAGACGTGATTTGCATAACAATTTCTGTTGTCCTCGTAATGTATTTATATGGAACTTTGTACTTCAACTACTGGCAATGGTACAAATTAATAATATCGTAGTCAATGTAACTAGTATAGGTGTTATCATCTTCTGTGGCTGCAAGTTGAACTACGTATCTTAACCGTTTGGGTGCCAATCGTCGATTTTCGTCGATTCGTGTTTTAACGAAGATTGCCGATCGTCGATTTCCGTCGATTGCGTCAGTCTAGTTCTGATTCGCGCGTACGCCTGTACGTAAAATTCTCATTTTTTCGAAACGCCTGGACTTCGGGATCCTCCTCCGCGTGATTCTAAACCAATATTCTTTATTTATTGTTTTTGTGTTTAATTCGTAGAACTCCATTTAATTTTTTATAAATTTAATTTAGATTAAATTTGATAATATTATTATTAAGTTCTGCAAGTGTTTTAGTTTTTTATTATTGTGACAGCTGTTTCGGCTTACAAGGCCATTTTCAAACTGTGGTTAGTCCACATTGAGACGACGTTTTTATACTATTTCAAATGTTAATTTTGAAGGTGCATACATTGATTTATTACTGGTTACACCGATGACATGATCTATTGTTGGTTAAACCAATCTATGTTTTCCCCTCAGTAAATGGTAATGGGTTCTTAATTATTTACTAATGACTTTATTGCTATGAATTATTTGGGTGCATTATACTGCTTGGGTTTTGTGAAAATACTAAGAAGTGGTGAGTAAATTATTTTCCGTACTTTATTAATTAGTGTTAAATTTGGGTCATTCGTTCGTTTATTGATTTCTAATTGTTCAAGTAAATTTAATCTAATGCCCTTTTTTTCTATATGCAATGGTTTAGGACCCTTGTTGTTAAGTGGGGTATGATTATTCACCAAGAGATGTTCTGCGAATTTTAAGGATGTGTTTTTATTATTATAACATCGTATATGTTCTTGGAATCTAGTTGAGAATGCCCTCCCCGTTTGTCCGATGTAAGTGGCGTTACAATCGGCGTGGTCACTTTTTAATTCATATATGCCACTGTTATTGAGTATAGGGATTTTACTTTTAGAGTTTTTAAGGCTTGTTCCTAAATTATTGTTTGTTCGAAAAGCTATATATTTAAACCACATTTTTTAATTTCTTTTGCAATTTTTTCAGATATTGGGCCGAGGAATTCGAGACATGCAAATTTTTTTATATTTTTGTTATTTACCGGATATATTAAATTGATTTTATTTTTATATTTCTTATTTTTTATTATTTTTTCAATGTTATTTGCCTCATAGCCGTTATTAATCGCGATCGTTTTTATCGTTTCCTTTTCTTTTACATAAGCTTTATTGTCTAAGGGAATGTTAATGAGTCTATGTACCATTGAATGGTACGCTGATAATTTATGAGACCAAGGATGATTTGAATTTGAATTTATTGTTGTATCTGTAAAAGTTGGTTTTCTAAATATTTCAAAGGTATGTTTATTATTACTTTTACCAATTGTCAGATCTAAAAAGTTTATTTTACCTTCAATCTCATGTTCAACTGTGAAGCAGATTTTATTATTAACGGTGTTGGCCCAATTAGTAAAGATATCTAACTGTCGGTTGGTACCATTCCAACATATAAGGATGTTGTCTACGTATCGGACATAATATACTATATGTTTAGCTAAGGGAGATTTAAGAATTATATTTTCAATATAATCCATAAATATCTCCGCTAGAAGTGGACTTAATGGTGACCCCATGGGGAGACCATCATGTTGTTGGTAATATATATCATTGAAAAGGAAATAATTTGTATCTACGCAGATTTTTATGAGCTGGAATAACTCTTTTCTTATTACCGGATTGATATTGCATTTTTCCAAGATATTTTCAATTATTATTAGGCATTCTTTAATGGGGATGTTGGTAAATAGGGATTTTACGTCTAGAGAAATGAATTTACAGTTATGCGGGAGATTAAAATTTTTTATTTTATTAACTAGTTCTATCGAGTTTTTGACACTGTAACGTGGTGAAAAATTTGTTAATTTTTTGAAGATGAAGTTAAGTCTTTTAGCCAGGTTTGATGTAGGGGCGTTAATAAAAGATACTACGGGCCTTATTGGATTATTCGCTTTATGGAGCTTAGGTTGGCCATACAGAGCTGGGGCTCTTGGGTTCATGACCCTTACGTTTTTCTTTGACCATTCGGTGGGAAATATGGCATTGCAATTATTTATAAGGATGTTGACGTTATTGACAATTTTATTGGTTGGATCCTTAGTTAAAATTTTAAAATCTTCTGGTAACAAGAAGTCTTCCACCTTACTGATGTAATCAATTCTATCTAAAATAACGATTGAGTTACCTTTGTCAGCTTTGGTTATAGTTAGATTATTATTTTTAATTTTATCTCTATAATTTCTTTCAATGTTCGGGTTTCTGTACTGACAGCATATTTATTTTTATTGTTTATCGATTTTAGTGTTTTTTCTAAAATAACTGCCGTGACGTGTTTTGTTAAATTATTATTTTCCACTTTACGTAGAGAAATTTCAGTGTCGATAGCTAATGATTCTATTTGTTTGGGTGTTACTTCGCTAGGGATTTTATATTTAAAGCCTTTATCTAATAAATTATTTTCATCCGTTTCAAATGCAGTGTTTGACAAATTCACAGTTTTTTTATAAAATTCTATATTTTTCCTGGTGGGAATCTTAGTTATTTTCGAACTTTTATTTTTGTTATCAATCAAATTTTGAAGTTTATTTTGTTGTGTTTTAAATTTTTCAAATATAATTCCGTTAATATGTTCACGTGTATCAAAATCTAGGGTATCAAATTCCCATGCGTGAAGTTTAAATGTTAATTCTGAATGGATCACCTTTATGTAGTGAAGCAATGTGTCCCGTTTCCGACAGCACTCCTTTGTTTCTTCCTTCAGCCATATCCTCTGTGCTCTCACCACAGTGGCTATGGCTGCCGTAGATGTACTTTTGATGGAGATCTGCACGAACTTCGGAATCACATTACACTTCAAGCACTCTTGGTTAAACCACAAATTTTGAACTATTTTTCGATGTTTGAGTTTAAGTCGTCTATATAAGATCACAAGGGTAGCTATATCAACTACCTTTAATTTATTTATTGTTTTTGTGTTTAATTCGTAGAACTCCATTTAATTTTTTTTATAAATTTAATTTAGATTAAATTTGATAATATTATTATTAAGTTCTGCAAGTGTTTTAGTTTTTTATTATTGTGACAGCTGTATTCTTTAATAAAACACCGTATTCTTTAATAAATATTCTTTAATAAAACACCGAAAAAATCATCAAAAACCTTGAAAATTCAAAGAATTTATGGGGTTTTTAAAAAATATATAGTTTCTTAAAAAATAATGTTTTTTTGGTGGCATTTTACAAGCAACTGTATGAATTTTTTTGGCACCTAAACGGTTAATAATAATTGTTATAAATATAGTTTTCACCATTCGATTAGAATTTATGCGCAATTTAGTTTACCTCCTCTTTTACTTCTAGTAGGTATGGAATTCAGGAACAAGGAATGTTCGTGTGTTACATTATCACAACTATAATTTAGTAATTTTGCTTATACTCCATAATAAATTCATCGATTTGACGTAGAACAGGAATAGAGGTCGTGCATGTACGAGTATAGCACAAACACTCACTAGGTTAATTAACTCCCTTCCAGCTAACTTGGATATTTTCCATATGTCCTACAACGACTTTAAGCGCGAAATATTGTATTTGTTTTAACTGTATACTTATGTATAATTTTTTTTTCCATATTTTGTTTACCGCTTTTGCATATGTTTTAACTGTATACTTATGTATAAAATTTTCTTCAATAATTTGTTTACCGCTTTTGCAATGTATTGGTTTTTGTACTGTTTTTGCAAATAAATAAAATAAAAATAAATAAATAAAAAAATAAATAAATAAATAAACACAAATCAAACTAAACTGTCTCGCCAGAAGTTTGCTTTGTAATTTACATCTTGACTTGTATATTTGTTACGAATCAACATTTCAATCTATCAACTCATAAAGGAATCGCATATCCCGCGATCAATCAATCAAATTAATCAGATTTTTTTCTAATTTTCCAATTTTCCAGATCGGTTCAAATTAGGGTGGTATCTTCTGCCTTCTGATAGTATTATTACGCGATCGTCTGGACGGTGTAGGCCCTCTGATTGGTCAAATTTAAATTGTTTGTTTCGGGTAAATTCCGCATAGGGGGTCTGCAGGCAAAAAATACCACTCTGGCCCTCAATTTTAACCAACCGTAAGGTTCATTTCGGTTTAAATATGGCCGTTACGCACGGCGGAGATGGCCGACAGAGCACACCTCTGGCGGTATAAAGAACGAACCAAATGACTGCCGCGAATATTTAAATATACAGTACACATAGTTATGCAAAATTGCTTGACCATTAACAAGCGTTTAATAAGAAGATTTCTTCTGGAAGCTTATCACTTTGTGGTGGCATTATTTATTTTATTAAAACATAAATAACTTTGTTTACATCACTTTATTATATTCAACCTCTACATGTTTCATGAACGAAATTCACCTCATTAGGAGTTACTGAAGTAAAAAATTAAATATAGATTACAATCGGAAAGAAGCTTTCAAACAAGCTGAAGCTCAATCCATCTAAGACTGAGTTTCTCTGGGCAGCCACAAACAAACGTCAACATTTCATAGACAATTCACCTATTACTATTTCCGGCAGCGATATCATCCCAAAAACAACAGTTAAACTTCTCGGTGTCAATTTAGATTCAGACTTTTCGTTTAAAAGTCAAATAAATAGGACTGTAAGCACCGGTTTTTTTCACCTAAGACAACTCAAGTCTGTCCGAAGAAACCTTCCTACAGAAGCAACAAAACTACTTGTCAACTCTTACGTAGTCTCACGCAGGGCCGCCGACAGCTAATCTGGGCCCCAAGTCTAGTAGACTATACCGGGCCCCCTCCCCACAACTTACCGGGGGGGGGGGGGTGAGATAACAATTAATAAGTTCATGCTTACCTGCTACTGCTAGGAATACTACTTCATTACCTTTTCTTATACCATTATACCAATCATTCGAATTTAGCATAATTATTCAATGGAAATGTTTAAAAAGTTATGGTGAATACTCAAAATAAAATACTTGTGTTTCTTGTTTGTGTGTATTTACATATTCTTCGTTAATCAAGATATCTTGAGGCTAAATTAAATTATTGTATTTGAAGGACAGAAAACAGGTAACAAAAATAAATAATCAATTTTCAAAACCAATGGAAAATAAATTAGGAGTACCGCAGTGATCGATCCTTGGACCCCTATTGTTCATACTCTATAAGTCTATATTAATGACATGGTGAAAATATTTTCAAAATGCAAAGTACGACTATTTGCCGATGATACACTTATATACTTAATTGGAGATAACTATAAAGAACTAATAAATATTTTTAATAATGAACTAGATGATGTATCAAGATGGCTAAAAATAAATAAGCTTAAATTATAGTAAAAACTCCACAAACTATAAAAAAATAATATAGGCAAATAAAAATTGTCATCTAAAATTTTGCTTTTCTAATTTTTCTGTTTGCAAAGCTAGTTATAACATCATCAAAATCCAAGTTTCTGGCCAGACCATTTTCTAAAGATAACATTCCCAAACTTGTTAAACGTTCTTGACCCATTGTGGAACGCAAAAAGTTTTTCACTCTAGACAACAAACTAAAAGATCTTTCTGCTTCCGCAACTGTTACAGGCAGAGTACAGAAAATTCGAATGGCAATTACTACATTAGGGAAGAGATTTGACAGTTTTTGGTTTGAAAGAGTATTTAGTAACTGCAGTGGATTTAAATGTTCTGAAAAGTTTCCTGGTTGAATAGTTTTTAAGTGTTCAATTTCCAAAAGCGTTTCTTCTTCAGATACATCAGTTTTATAGAGATCACACCAGTTTTTCACCCTTTCTTTTAGTTATTCTTGAGTCATACTTGGGTATTGCCAAAGAAACTTAAACAATTCATTAATATTGTTGACAGCTTTGTATCTTCGGGTCAAGTTTCCAATGACACTGTCAAACAACACATAAAAAACATTAATTTTAAAGTTCTCTTCTGGGCAATCAATCTGTTTTTCATGACTTTTATCAGCCAAAACTTTTGTCTTTTTTCTTTTTCTTTGGGAGTTCTTGTGAAATTCCAATATTTTCAGCTACAAGTTTACACTCTTCTAATATTCTAGTCCACTTAGAACGAAGGGTAGACAGGTTTTCAACTAAGTGTTGCAAATTGACAACTTCCAAGTCCAGAGTTGCTTGTTTCGCTTGCAAAACTACACTCCAGGAGTTTATTTCAGACAACACTTTAAACCATGTCGTAGACATTCATATACTGTTCAATGCCCTTAATTTCGGCCAAAGTTTGAGGAGTGAGATAAAGCTCTTTAATCTTACTAAGAGCAACTTTCAGTCCAGGAATATGAGCAGCAAAAGGCCGCACGCTATCAACTCTTGCAGACCATCTTGTTTTAGAATGAGAATGAAGCGAACACCCAATGTTTTCTTGGAGAATTTCCCACCTTTGTGGACTTGAACTGAATACATTGTAGCACTTTTGGACGATTCCAAAGAACGTGATAGCCTCTACACAAGATTGAGCCGCCTCTTCTCCGCATAAGTTGAGACTATGCGCAGCACATGGCGAATATAATGCTAGAGGGTTATCAGCTAAGATTCTGCTCTGCACACCTTTGTATATCCCACTCATATTAGACGCATTGTCGTATCCTTGTCCCCTGCAGTTCTTAAGTAGAATATCGTGCTCTTTAAGTGTAGACTGTATTAAATCTGCGATTGCTTCTCCTGTCTTCTTACTGCAGTCGACAAACTTGAAAAACCTCTCGTTAATTTTGTGAACGTTTTCTTCTCCTTCAAGGTAACGAGTAACATATCGGAAAATAAACACGGTTTGTTCAATATGTGCCGAGTCAGGAGTTGAGTCAACTATGACAGAGAAGTATTTTGCCTCATTGATTTCCTTTACAATTGTCTGGACAACTTTGTTTGCACAGCTCAAAATAAACTCATTTTGAATTTCCATTGAAAGGTAATGAACTTGGAGTCGTTTTTTTTCTGCCTGCGATTGTTGTACTTTTGTCAAATGATCGTGCAAAATAGAATCGTAGTGGGCGATAAGCTCTAATATTCCTAGAAAGTTTCCATTTCTAGGGTCACCAATCAAATTTGAGTCTCCTCTTAAAGGCAGCCCTCTTTCGCCCAGAAATAAAATTACATGCAGAATCTTTTTTAAAATAGCGGGCAGCTTCTTTTTCAATAGCTTCTGTGAGGTGAGTTTTTACATCTGGTTTGTTCTTAAGTAAGCTATTTTCTAAGTTCCGCCACTGAATGTAGCATGATTTGTGATTTGCACTTTTTTTGTGGGGGTTCAGTTTGTCATGAACCCTCTTCCAAGAGTATTTATCTCCACTATATCCCTCAGGGCATGCCAATACAGATCTCATTGCCAATGGCAACTTACTAAATAAACGGCATGGAAAGCAATACAAAGCATTTTTAATTTCACTCCAAGCCAACCAATCTCTTTTTACTTGTTCCCCATTTGCTCGGGCCAGTTATTGTTGCATAGTATTTGGTTCGAGTTGTTTCCCACCCGCGTTCCGCGCCTTTTACCTACATGAGTCAGTTGTTAAAGTATCGCGCCGCCCGCAAGGTTCAACCGACCGCTTCCGCATAACCTATCTTGAGTTATTAAAACCACCGCGCCGCGCTATAAACGGCAAATGTTATACCGCAAAGAACGCCGTGAAAAGTGCATAAAAATAGCAATCTATAACGCATTGAACCATTTCACAAATCCAATATCACTATTCCTTTCCTTGACCTCCTCCAATACTAACAATTACCCCGCCGGTGATTACCGCAGTGCAAAGTGGAAAGGTGCCGACAGCTTGGAGATATTGGTAAGTCGATCAAACAATATCACAAAATACCGCAATTACAGTCCATTCACGCCGCAACACCATTCTTTAATGTGCAATATAAAGCTGAGGGACGGAAATAGTTCCCATCAAAGTCAGTAGGAAAACAGATTGGGAGTTTAAAAAATGTGCCATTGAGAATAGCTTCATGCACATCTTGTATTTGAAAATTCAAATTTTCGTTTACGCCAATATCATACAATAGAGGCGAAGGCTTGTCGTTGTCAGGGTTTTGTGAGATATTCAGTTCAAATTCATCTACATCAGATTTATCAATAATTAAATTTTCATGGCAAGAAGATGGGAGAGTTTCGTCTGAAACATAACTGAGTATGTTATCAGGCTCCAGCTGGGCGTTAGAATTTGTAAACGATTGGCTTGTGCTAGAACTAGAACAGGAAGAACTTTTAATAAAAAAACTATCACATGTTTTCTGACCTCTTCTTGACAACGTTTCTCGTTTCTCCATCTCCTTTCTTTTCAAGGCCCTTGACTTGTGCTGATAGCGATAGCTCATTGTTAGTGTTATATGAATGAGTCGCTTCGTTCTTTACTTAAAACTTCACACTGACACAACGCCACAACGATCACTTTACTTCAAACAGTTCAAACGAAACACTACTTAACCTGACTAAACCATAAAACCATACCAAACTCAGCGCGCAGCGATTCCGCTATGACTGTCGCCGACGGATTGCCGACGCGACGGTCTGCCGATCGGGTCGGTAGGGCCCGGGGGTGAGTATGAGCGGGGGCGCGGCGGGCGGCTGGATCGCCCCTCCCACAACGGGCCGGCCGGCATGGCGTGCTTGTAGCTTGAGCTGTGAGTGGCACGCTCTGAGAGCGTGTTCACACACATGCGTGGGATGAGGTAATTCAGCATATCGCTCGCCATATATTCCAATTTGGAATGTACGGCGAACGTTATGCCGAAATACGCTATCCCTCGCATACAGCACACAGCCTGTGTGTGAACACGCTCTGACAGTTGGGCCTACGGAGCGTGCGGGCCTGGGCGCCCGGCCCACGTCCGTTCCTAGTGTCATTGGCATTTTTTAGTAAAATATCCGGGCCCCGTCCCGGGCCCCCCTTAGGCCCGGGCCCCAAGTTTCGGACTTGGCTAACGTGCCCTCTCGGCGGCCCTGGTCTCACGTCTCGATTACTGCAACGGCATTTATGCCAGCCTTCCAAAATATCAAATTGACAAACTTCAATCAGTGTTTAATGCAGCAGCACGGCTCATAACCGGGGTTTCAAAATATTCACACATTTCAGAACACCTTCGTAACCTTCACTGGCTCAAGTGCCCTGAAAGAATCCAGTACAAACTGTGCTGGGTGGTGTTTAAATCCATCAATGAAATGGCCCCACCCTACATCTCTGAACTATGCGTCCCGGAAAACACTGGTCTGAGGCAGTCAACGCTTAGATCAGCAACATCATCAGCTGTAGGCAGACTGATAGAACCTAAGCGCAAGCCAAATACTAAGTTTGGTGATCGCGCTTTCGGAGTATCTGGGCCGAAGGCTTGGAATAAACTCCCTCCGGAACTAAGATCCATAACAAGTCCAACAGAATTCAGGTCTAAACTGAAAACTTACCTTTTTGAGCTGTCGTACCCTTAAATTAAATATACCATTCCTAAGAGAAAGTCCAGTTGTATTCAATTTTTCAATAAAGTCCTAAATCCTGTATCTAAATTCCGCCAATAAACAATTCGATAATGTTAATAGTGTTAATCTCAAGTGACCTACCAGGTAAGTATTGTACTGTATATTTTCTCCATAAGTAGTTAAGTAAGAACATAGATTATAAGTTTGTACAGCGCCCTTGAGGTGATTTTGCACAAAAACGGCGCTATACAAGTCATCCAATTATTATTATTATTATTATTATTATTATTATTATTAAGTGGAAGGAGGGGGAGGGGTAAGAGTGGGCGGAGTTTATCAAAATTGAGAATTATAATATCGTTAGACGGAAATGACCAGTTGAGTGGGAAAATATTTAAAATTGGGTTTATAATTTTTTTTCGTTTATTAATTTCTATACATACATTATTACAGTGTCTACCAATTATTTACATTTGTATATAATACATAAATTGAGAACTGTTAATATGGTGTTTTTTTATGCTGGAATTGAGTAGGTGACACTGTGGTGGGTAAGTCATGTTTCAAAACACCTCACTGGGAGAACCTGTGCTGAGGTTTTTACATGGTTATGATTAAATGGTACATGTATTTATGTGTATTGGTTAAATTTTCTTATATAAATGCAAGTTGGGATTTTAATTTTTTTTAAAATGGTTATTGTACATTGTTATTTAAAGATAAGGAAAAAAATATTTATTCATATGCACATATATACATACACCATGTATACACATACGTACATAAATACACATATATGCATTCAAACACACAAATTATATCTGATTTCATATTGACATGTTTTCTAATTTCAAAATTATTTATTTGCGATGCTTTATATCCTGAGTGAAGTATTTTAAGACCTTTTTTTTATCGAAAGTGTGATCATTATTCAAAAGATGATTTGCAAACTCAGATTCACTATTTCCATTTAGAGCCCTGAGATGTTGTTTAGTTCTGACTTCAAAGTTTCCATTGGTTCTACCTTTGTAAAAGAAATTACAATCATCCCAATTGAGGTTATATCTATATGTATATATAGATTTTCGCTATCTTTATTATTAATAATATATTTCTTCATCTTGTTATTAGTGTAAAACGTGTAATAGTACCAGGAATGTTTTTATATATAATTTTAGAAGTATCGTTATCCACAAATAGAATTCTACGCCATTGTTTATTTCTATCTTTAGAAACAGGGTTAATATACCGTTTGAAGAGAATACGTTTAATTTTTTTATTTAGTATTTCAACCTTCAATTTATTAGAATAACCGTTATTAAATGCTATTTGTTTTATGAATATATTGTTTTATGGTTATAAGCTATTTGTTTTTTCAGGTCTTTAAATACTTCACACAGGATATAAAGCATCGCAAATAAATAATTTTGAAATTTTAGAAATCAGAAAACATGTTAATATAAAAGCAGATATAATTAACAATATTTTTTTTATAAACACTCTTTTAAATATTTTCCCACTTAACTGGTCTTTCCCGTGTAACGATATTGTAATTCCTAATTCTTATAAACCCAGTCTACTCTTACCCCTCCCCTCTCCTTCCACTTCTTCCTTCCAATATTTTTTTTTCTTTTTTTTTTCTATGTATAATTTACAGTTTCACATAATTATTTATATTTGTATTTGGTATATTTCAAACTTATAACTAAAATATGTTGTGTGTAAGGTAGGTTTGAGAAGGTAATACTGTATGTGAGTAATATTGTATGTTTCGTGAACACCTCACTAGGAGAACCTGTGCTGAGGTGTTTACGTGGTTATGTATAGGTGTGACAAGTATTTATGTGTTGAAGAAGAAAGTTTTTATTATTTATAAGTTTTAGTTTTAATTTTTATGGTTTTTGTAAAAAGAATATTCATAGTAAATATGTAAAAAAAAATATGTTAATATATATTAACATATATGTAAGTGCATATATCAATCTATATAAATCTCGAAAAACGTGTTTATTTATTATATAATTTTTATGTTTTAGTTATGTTTGGTTTGGAGTTATTATGTTTTGAAAAAAAAAAAATTTTGGTTTTTGATCCAGGCTGTGATATGTTTTTTGTGAATGTTTGCGGATGTATTTGCAGTTAGTAGTTGCTTCAGAGTAATGGGCATACAATTAAACAGTTTAGTAGCGTAGTATTGAAAGTGTCTTTGTCCGTGTTTGTAATCTGTATTTAATTTTTTACTTCGGTGTATAGATAAACATGTATTGGTATATAATAAAGTGATGTGAACAACGTTATTTGTTTTTTAATAAAATAAAGTTTAATCATATAACATTATTTTATCTATTTCTGTTGTATATCAATGCATATGTACACAATAAAATGTAAACATTATATTTATTTATTTATTGGGCAATTTGCATAGCGCCGCTTTTGTGAGATATAACCTCAGGGACGCTATATTGTAATAATCTACCTTTATATATAGATTTTTAATGTCCTGATGAAGGTGTATATGTAATCTAACTTTAAACTTTATTAGATACACTAACAGTTGTAGGTAAAGAATTACCATCAGTTGGAGTAAAATTAACACCTTTTAATTAAACTGACTGCTAATCTCATCGCACAATTACCCTCTAATCAATATCAATAACTGTCAATTCTTATTTTGCCTAAATTGAGCATGTTATTATTCATTAACTCCTTCCTGTTCCGTGTTTTAACCATATATACTCACCCTCTCTCTGTGAATGACGTAATATCTATCTATTAAATGTAACTGTTGTTAGTATCACTCAAAATGGGCGAAGCCCAACCAAGTGCCGCCCGCAGGGCCTAGCAGCGAAAATCCGCGGAGCGGGTTTTTAACTGCTAGTTTTTATACTGCTACTCGAAAAGATGCTTGTTTATTTTTCAAATTTCTTCTTTTCGTGTGAACGGAGATTACATTTTTAGGTCGGAGATGGATATTTCAATTTCTTCATAGATGAGGTGGTTTGAATTTGATTAAAGGGAAATATTTGGAAAAAATACCAAATTAATTAATAAGAATAAGATTAAGGTCAACGTCACTGAAAACTATTTTTAAAAGTATGCTGGTACTTACCTGTATAAAATTACCTTTCCCACATTTGTGTTTGGTACTTGTTTAATTTTTGTATTGTTTTATTAATATTCAAGTAGGTACTCGTAGGTGAGAATAACTGTTTTATAAGTTGGTTGCGGAAGAATTTTCGTTATAATTAAAAAATGATAAAATTTCCATTTACAATTTAGTTCCGATTACTTTATTATCCTATTAGTGATTCGTAGGGATTAAGTGTTTTCGTTTTATGTATTTTATAATACCTACATTAATGCTTTCATTCCCCACATTAAACTTAACAAAAGTATTAACATTAAGGCCCCGTAGTAAGCATTCAAATATAGTTTGAAAGGGAAATGTGTAAATACGAATGTTAGAGGAAGCGCGCTAATATTAAAAAAAATAGAAATAATTAAGCGAAAATGGTGAACATATTTAATAAAACACGACTCGTTTGAAATAGAGAAAAAATCTCTCTACAAATGCTTTAGTTGCATTTAAAGATACATTGTGAACTCTATAACATACAAAACGTGTTTTTAATAATTTTCGGAACTTACTTTGCGATATTTTTCTACAGAGGGAATTTCTTATAATTACCGTTTCGGCATAACAAATGTATAGATTAGAATAAAACACAAATAATTTTGTTTACATCACTTTGATATAGAGGTTAAATATATTAAAGTGATGTAAACAAAGTTATTTGTGTTTTATTCTAATAAATAATGACACCACAAAGTGCTTTCAAAAGAAATTTTCATCGAAAAATTAAATGTATAGATATTATCTTCAAAAATAATCTATATTTTTTATGGATCTTAAAATCTTAAAGAGTTAAAGATAAAGAAATTGGAATGCGGGGGCTTAAAAAAACTGAGAACTTCGGGATAAATGATGTTGTCGCAAAACTCGTTGATTGCCAGCGAGTGTGAAAATAGCTTTTTATTGGTTTAACAGCCAGCTAACTTTATCCTGAAAACGTAATATTTTCCAGTCCAGGGAAATATCCACAAACGCGAACCGCAAACTCCGAGACTTCGTGATATTGTCGATTATCGAATGATTAAAATAGACTTATTCTGAGGTATATTATTATATTGTACCGGTACCTAAAATTATCTCATAATAATTGAAATATATCTTATATAAGTAAACGCATTTAACCGTGTTTTAATTATTGTTTGATGCGCGTGTCTAATACATACTACAATATTTATAATTCAGGTACCTAGTACCTACCGCCTATTTGTAGGACGACTAAACGCATAAATATACCACTCTCACTAAACGTATTTATTTCGGTATGGCAAAATAGTATTTCTGAAAATAGGCGGTGACCTTCGTACCACGCTAAACTATTTTAATGTTTTCAGCAATATTTCCTGTGTTGAAATACTTTATTTAATCATTTATTCCTTCGCCCTCCTTTCTTTGTAAACTATGTATTTCTAACTATAAATACAGATATTTTATTCTAATATCATTGAATCATTTTAGTTCATAGTCCTTTTATTATTTTCATGAATATTTCAGTTTTTCCGTGAAAGCGGTCTCTTTGAAATAATGAGAGAAGTTTCGAACTAAAGCAGCATTTTCTCTCACCTATAGGAAGTTTCCCGAACGCTCTCTTGTTAGTTGGTGATTTGACCGCCAGATGGAATGGATGTAGAAAATCTCACCGATTTTTAAATTTATCCGTCGTGTTGGAATGGTCGCATATTGCGTAATCCTGTGTAGATTTTTTTTACTGTTTGTCACATCAATGGTTTGTCGTTTTAAAATCAACGATGCTGCAGAACGGGGATACAAAAATTTTGATGACCGGATAAATCATCAAAATTATAATTCATCACATCTTTAAAAAGTTATATAAAGTCATGGAAAGTGATGAAACAAAAAAAATATTAACTGGGTTATGTAGGTTAGGTTGGGTTTAATTTTTTTTCCTCGTTTTTAATGACTTTATATCACTTTTTAAAGGTGTGTTGAATTGTCACTGTTGAGTTATCATGGAACCAAAAATACAATTTAGAGATAGCAAACTTTTATTTCTTCATTATTGTTGTACTAAACAATTTTGTATAATGTTTGTAAACGAAGAATATATATAAATAAATATAAATAATTGATTTCCTGAACGACATCTTAGGCGGGAAAGAATTTCTACCGCATTACTCTAGTAAAAGCATTTTTGGCAAAATATTCGTTTGGGTATTTTTTCCACTAAACCTACCTTTTGTACCGTTTATCAATGTATGTATTGTTTTTTAAATTTATTTTCTATTAGTTTGATCTTTATTAATTCCATTACATGGCTGATATAATGTGCCTGTCTCGCTAGGAACTCGTGTGTTGAGAGCAGGCTCAGTTTATAATATAAGCAGTTAATAACATAAGTACAAATAATAACACAATATTAAATTTGTGTTAAAAAACAATCAGCATCGTACCATTGGTAAAGCATATTTTTAAATTTATTTTAATAAAATCTTTGATGTTAGATCTGTATTGGTTGATGATCCAAAACTTGGTATCTGATGTATCTTTAAAGCAAGTTGAGTTCAGTCTAAGGCTAGCATTTGTAATGATCTGCCCTTTCTACTTCAATTTTTTCTTCTCTTCTTTCTACGATAAATTTTCTTTAAGCCCCATAGGTAACTTTTCCATAAGGCTTTGGTTATGTATATATCCGGGGTAGGAAGGTCCTCCCTGCCGTCTTTCAATCCCTTGCCTCTCTCTTTATTACACACCCCTTCAAGTGTGTACATCCTAGTTAGTCTACGTGACGTACGACCTTGAACGTACTCATTTCACGTGACGGATCAGTATAAAAAGGCTTCACCGAACGTTGTGTTGGTTTTTTGTTTCTCGGTTTAGAAACCTAGTTATCTATGTATGTGTGGTATCCCTTGGTTCTTTTGAGATAGAGTGAGTTGAATTCATTACCGCTGTGTTTTAAAGCCATCTCATAAACCTGATTTTTCTGAGTCGCCTGCTCTTCAAACTAGCTACGTGAGTCTACCTGTCATAGGATTATGTGAGTATAATAAAGTGTTAGATTTTATATATGTGATATACATACGATAAATTTATGGTGTTAGTTGTCGGCGCCATCCATGTATATATTTTGGGAGGGGAAGGAGAGGAAAGGGAATGAATTTTTTTTTCTAGCTAAGATTGGCTCCTCCTCTTTACCAAACAAAACCGATGGATGATAATTTGAGCAAGGCGATCGATATCTGCGTGTCTGGATATCACAACCGGCCGGGTCTCCCCTTGTTCCAAATCGGCAACCGTCACGCCAGAATAAAGAAAACCAGGTCTCATCACCAATTTCAGAATTGCCCCAACCTCAAACACCTCCAGGAAATCTACTTTACTGAGTGTAGAAGGGGAAAGCCATGACATCCCTTGTCACGAATCTAGTCGCGAAATGTGACACGTAAGGTCCTAAGTTACGTGCCACCTCTAGAAAACGTTGTAACTCCTTCGTCGTCGGGGATTTACATCCCTTTCTAGGTCAATAACATAGATAACACACGACAATCTTGTCGACATTTAGCCTGCTTTTTAGCGATAGGTTGTGTGCCTACCCATTCAGCCAATTATCATGTGAGATATATGTAAGGTCTACTCGAGATGCCAAATTTAGGATGAGGACTGTCTGTATTTTAATATTTGGTTCTAGTAATTATTTTATGAGGTTACTAGCACCCTCGTGTATTAGGTATGGGTAACTTCTACTGAATACCTATCCTCTCAGGTAGGTATAACCGGATAATTGGTTTGATTTTTGCATTTAATTTAAAGAGGCTGCTTACCTCTCGAAAGATACCTGTTGAGAAAAGTTGTTCGGTTGGTAGTTTTATTTCGGAGATTACCATCTCCCTCTTTTGACTTTAGATTTGTTTTTGTGCACCCCAATTCGTAACTTAGAAAGTCAAACAATAGATGAAAAGTATTAAATTAGAAAGTCAAATAACAGAAGAAAAGTTTTCATTTTGTTCCGTCTGGTTGCATCCGATCGCTTTCAATTCGGGAGGTCATACGCTAGCAAAACTTCCCCCTTTGACTGACTGTACACCGCGCCTCTCGGCCTATATATGAAAAGGTCATTGGCCTGTCTCTCACTCACAGCTGATTGACAATCCGTCTAGGGTATTCCTTTTAATAATAACATTATTTGGGCGGCAGGTGTCGTAAACTTAGTTCCTGTACCTCGGTTGTATCCGTCTTTTAAAAGGGGTCCTCTGGAATTAAATAAATAATATAAAAAAACTCACCCAGTTAGTCACCTCTCATTCTCAGCGTGAAGCTTACCTGGTTACACTATATAGCTAAATCACTTTAATTTTCGACCTCCTCCCTACGCTTATAAAAGGGTAATTAAATATTCCTGTGAATAAAATTGTACCTCCCTAATCTGTCAGGATTCGAACCCACAGTTAATAATCTATTTGATTCTCTGGTTTTCGGTCTCCGTGGATAGAATGCCATCTCGTCAAATCAATAACCTAGCCCGATTAAACACTTCCTGCCTTTATATGTTCACTCTGTTTTAAAAACGCAATCATTATTTTTATCATTTCCATGTTTTTAAGACAAGTCACTTAGTTTGAACTACATATTTACGAAATCACGTTTAATTTAACACATTTTATATTATAATCGCGATCGCCCAACCCTTAGCGCCCCTGGGGTGATTTTTCACAAAACGGCGCTCTACAAATTATCCAATTGTTCCTATCTCCACTGAGTACAACCACTTTCACTTTACACAACCACCGGTACAATAATATTTCACTTTAATTCAATATACAACAAAGCTTCCTAACACCATTTGAATTCACTAATCAACTGTAATTTCACACAACACTTCTGATTCGTATTGATTTCTCGGAGCTGTCGACGTATCCGCGTTCAAGAACTGACTGCTTCATCGATCTCTGCTCCTTTCCCGTGGGAACATGGCACTTCTAGCCCGCCTGTCAACAAATCCCATCTGTTAGCCCAAACAAAAATTTTTGGAGTACATTCATTTCGTTTATTTATGTGGATATACAAAACATCACACATTACACTTGTAAGTTTTTTCGTAAATTTACGACTTCTAGCCAATGGGCATCTTGCATTTTGAAAATCCAATGCGCCCATTGGCTAGAAGTCGTAAATTTACAAAAAAACTTACAAGTGTAATGCTAGCCATACAGTATAGCTTTGTTGCAAATTATTTAAAATTTCTTTGGCCAAAAGTTGTTTTAGTGAAAGGGATATGAGGTTATAATCTTTGGTTCTGGTATCGCGAGAAGTTTGGACATTGTCAAAAGCAGTTCTGCGTTTGAAGACATATGCTAGTATGTTTTTGGCATAAAATTGCCTAATTTCCATAACACAGATTCTCCTAAAGATTTCATCCGAACTGCTTGCAATCCGTAGTTTTAAAATAATGTTTAGTTAGTTTCTGGCTTTACAAATCGGATCAATGGCGGCAGTCTCCAGGTTATAATACCGTACTCGATTAAAGTTTGACTTAGGGTATTATAGTAAATTGTTTTGAGTTGATTCAAGTTAAGAAAGTAGATAAGTGTTACATATTATATATGTATTCTCATCACAAAAATGTTTTTTAAACCCATAATGCTCTCGTATTTTAACAAGTCACGTCCTGAACGATCCCCGCCCACTCTATTCTCTCTCTTGCTGGTCACAGAAATAAAATAGAAACATCTACTAGACAGAACAGCGATTAAATCTAACATGATTATTGCTTAAAGGAATGAATTCATTTTATTTTGAAGTTTTGTTTTTCTTTTGAAAATGACGGTTTAAAGTACAGGGTGCAGCAGAGAGGACGGACGGTTTTAAAAAAATCATAAAATAGTCATTTTTACTCGAAAACAAATTTATTGATGGAATCAGGTTCGCGAGGAAATAGCATTTAAGACAGTCAAGTGTGGAAAATCACATCAGGCATGTGGTGGCCGAAATCGTTGATGCAGTGCTGGAGGCGTTCTTGGAAGTTCGCGTAGACTCTCTCCAACATCGCTCTCTCAACTTGGGCGAGTTCCACGCGAATTGCGTCCTTCAATTCGTCCAGAGTTCGGGGCTTGTTCTCGTATACTCTAGCCTTGAGGTGTCCTCATGTCCCCATTTTCAGGAGTTCGAACTGTTCGCGGAGCTCCTCTTGGTCTTCTGTTGATCAGTTCACCACGCCTTCGAAGTGATTCAACCCAACGAAGGATGGTGTTTCGAGAGGGAACAGCTCTATTCCGATGAATGTTGAAGTGACGACGAAACTCACTCTGTACGACGGTGACTGACTCACTATTTCGGACGAAACAATCATAGGCGAAAACGCGGTGCTCCACCGTCCACGGCTCCATGACGACAACTGGTAAAACAATGCTAGGAACTAACGAGTCAAGCGGCACCCCCCCCCCCACCTCTCTCGTAGACGGAGAGGGTGAGTACTACCCATCTCAAAAACGTCCGTCCTCTCTGCCGCACCCTGTATAAAACTATCCTGCTAATGTTCTCATAAATTAAAAATATATTTGTTTTAATGTAAAGGAAAAGAGGAGTGCGTGCCAAAGCGCTTGGCTAAATGGCGTGATAATTAGTTATTTTATTTGTTTTTTATCGCTTCTCTTTGTCGTACATAAATTTTTGATGAATTCTCGTAGGGCCTTCGATGTACGAACCTAGGCCATAATGTCATGGTTTTGATGACGTTTATGCAATAGCACCATAATAGGCTTCGTTCAGATCTGCACACGCTGTGCAAGCGCCAAAAAGATCCAATAAAAAACCGTTTTCCAATATATTTGCTGTATGGGAACCACAATATTATAACATTTAAATATCAAGTAAAAAGCTGGATACATAATATAGGGAAATTAGAAATATAAAGTATGCTTACACCAAATTCAGACTGAATCCGAAACTTCATAATAATAGTTATGTAAATGAAATCCTCAGCAAAATCTCCTCAGGAGATCCCAGTGACGATATCATTATCTCTATTTGTTACAAAAAAGGAAGATAATAAACTATTTACTTTTATTATAATATCTATATTACATCGGCCGTAGTTTGAGAACCGCCTGCAAAAACTGTTCTATAAAACAACGTGCCTACGTTTTTTTGTCCGTAAACATGATCGACATCTTACCAGTAACGCCGGTTCGTTGAACTGTTTTTTTTTGTTCGTTTTTTTCTCCCGATCTCCAAATCACCATGACGGATAGTTACAAGAAGATGGTCAGCGAAATCGGCTTTGTGTTCTGCCGATCTTGCGAATGGACCAGCTTTCCGATTGGCCTCGGTTTAAACCGAACGTTTTGTTTCAGAAATCCATTTCCCAATATCTATGACAATTTGTGGAAATACGTGATTTTCTCTTATTGGATCTTTGTATTTTATTATAGTTTCTTACAGAAACCCTAAAACTCGTCAAAAAATACAAAATAAACACATCGTAATACATCGATGGATTACAGTTAAAATATTGTATCTCTAATTTTTAAAGTACCGAAATGTACCAAAGATAGCCAATATTTTCGTGGGCTTCAAAAATTGCATCTCCTTAACATACCGTCCCAATGATATAAATATAATAAAACATACTGTAAATCCTCCAAGCATGTGCTTAGGAGCACAGATATTGTATCTCCTTAACAATATATCTTTATGCTCACGAAATTCCATGCCACAATATTCTAAATACTGTAATATGTAACTAAAAACTTGTTTTTATATCACAAAATCTAATGCTTCCAGATTTGCAAATCTTCAAAGTCAGTTTTCTCAATATTATGTTTTATGGATATACAATATTTAAACTCTAAGCCATCGATATTATTTTATATATTTTTTTTAAATAGTGTCGATAACAAAGTTAGTTATTTTCGTTTAATTTAAAACGACGTCACGTCGTAAACAAAGCCTTTTTTAAATTTTTATTTTTCTCATTATTATTGTTATTACGATAGTAAAAATATAACATTATCAATTTTTACTTGAAAATGTCAGTACTGCCACGTATTTTTTACAGGTAATTTATGCAAATAATATTATCTCGGGATTCAATTGTTTTATAATCGTAGGTTTTAAAAAAAAAATGTTTTCCACCATTAAAATTATTTCCAGAAAATAATCTTTGATCTCTTTATTTTGTCGCTTTTTGTTGTATATTATGGGATTCTAGAATGTGATAACTTATTATTTATACCTAAATATGCATGCATTTTGTAATTAGTTTATGAGTTGTATCCAGTTTTAATTAATCGTGGGCCATGTAAATCATACGGAGTGGAGAGGAATAAGCAAAGGGCATTGATGACGTATATTTGAAAATACATAGATTTAAGAATTTTTTCCTCCCTATCTTGAGTGAATATAAATTGGCAGTTTTCGATATTAAATTGCGGATAATTGCGGTAATTGAATTATAGCTACATACTCGTTTAGGCAGTAGAATATTTTGAAATGTGATTTGTGTGTTCAATCTCGACCATTTTATTTAAATGTATGTTTTAGTGGTATTTTTCAATGTTTTTTTTAAAATGTAATATTTTTTGTGCACCGTGTATTATTTGTCATTGTGTGAAACATGATATTCTTTCAAATGAAATTAGCAATAACTTCGAAAACATTGAAAAAAAGTAGGTACCTTCTTACCCGAATAAAAAATATTTTTCCCGTTGCAATTGACATTAAATATTTTAGAATAATGTTTACGCAGTGCTCTATCGCTATGGTAACATTCGTCAAAGATTTTCCTGCGCTTTAGAATATTTTATGACTATTTTGTGGAGGTTTCCTATAAAATTGATACACTCTGCGTTTGACGCGAATATGAAAGGAAATGCTATTACTTTACTGCAGATGGAAACCGATCTTGTTGCTTTATACCTTGTTGTAAATATTTGTAGATATATTATTATGAACGTCGATCTGCAGTGTAAAAGAAAAGTATTAAAAAAAATAACTCTGAATCCCGTTTAAAAAGATGAGAAAATGCGAATCGAAAATTTTCACCAATCTCTGTATAAAACCATTTACAATCTTCCGAATTAAACTATCGCTCACGGGTAACAATAAATTTTAAGTACAAGATCGATTGTAAATTAATATTCATGCACCATACATATTCCGATCAACATCTCTTAAAAACTTCAATATCTATTTCCTGCGTCAACTGTTTTTTTTTTGTCAATTTTGACCATTAATTTAAAAATATTTTTTTAATATTAATTCCGCACAGGACACAGGAGGTCTTCTCATCTTTGAGGATACCGTGTGGAGGGTATTTTTGGGGAAAGGCATGATTGAACCGGGGACTCGAAGAGACCCATGTTGTAGAAGGTGACCGGATAAATCAGCACAATGATAATACATCACATCTTTGAAAAGTTATACAAAGTCATGGAAAGTGATGAAACAAAAACTTTATTAACTGGGTTAAGTAAGTTAGATTAGGTTACGTTTAAAAAAAAAAATTCATCATTGCTAATGACTTTATATCACTTTTTAAAAGTGTGTTGAATTGTCACTGTGTTGAGTTATCATGGAACCGTTGTAGAAGGAGTCAAATCATGCGATAGCCGACAAGAATGAGTCGTAGAAGCTATTTTGTCTGATTTTTATTTTTTATTTAAAAAGTCTTATTTATTCCAAAAGTCGGAATCTTTTCACAACCCGCGACATAATATGTAAATATTGAAATATAAATAATAGTTTTCATAAAGCCTCATTAAAACTAAGGGCAATCGCGTATACATATATGTATTTTTATGGTACCTATTTTGGTATTGTTTAAAATGATATTTGATGATATTCCACAAAAATGACGATATAAAAGTTAGCCAAGTAATATTATTGCTATCCGATCAGCCCTTTCTGGATCGATCCCGATTTCTTCCAACAGTTGGCGTTACGTAACAAAAAATATAATATTATATCCACATGTTATGCGTGAGCCCTCACCAAGAAGAAATATGACCTTATTGGAACGAGGTAACTGTTCCGAATAACGGGATCGCTCTGTCTCTGTCCCTCCCGCTGCAGTGCCTGCCCCGCGCTATAGCGCCGTCTCAGCATCCGCGTGCCCAAGCTCGAATCAGGGCGATTAATCAGATGGATTATGCAATGTACTTTTATTTACTGAAACGGTTTCTAGGAATGCAGTAGAGGATATAACGCATAATATTTTTTCTATGGCTTAGTAATAATAATAACGTGGCATTTATATAGCGCAGTTTAGGGTAATTTCACTTCAAGTACGCTATGGGTAAATGCGAAAGGTTCTATGACTAAACAGAACAGTGAAAATCAAAATACTTTCAAAGAGTGACGAGAAAAAGTAGCCTAAAAACCTAATCTAACCTAGAACCTAGTGTGTTTTCTTTTTCACCATTTCATGACTTTATATAACTTTTCACTATTCTCTTTTTTAATGAGAATCTGCACAAGGGTCCAAACTGCTCCCAACAGTCTGGAGACAGTGAGACTATGGCATCCCCAATTGGGGTATGTTGTGAAAGTGAATGTAGTGCGGAGAGGAATGAGATGGGGAAGAGAAAGGTTGGGAAGTACTTGGCCATTCAGATCTGGTCACCAAACACGGTCAAAGCCATTTTACAGCAACGTTTCAATTCTAAATGGTGGTCTTACGCCATGGCTATACTGAGTATCTTCCACTCTGGAACGTGCCGAAAATATCCTTTATATTATTTTAAATGAGTAATTTGTGTAATAACACAAATGAATCAAATAAAATGCACGCCGGGATTCGAACCCGCGACCTCCAGTTTGCTAGTCGAGAGCCTTACCCCTAGACCACGGAGGCCGACATGTCATTTGGTCCGGTTACCGCACGGAACACACTCACAATCGAATTGTTCCTCAGACTTTTGTATATATGCGTTCTTAAGTTTAATATAATAATTAATATTAAAAGGTTATTCCAGAATCTATGCAGGGGTAGTGCAATGCAATACTTTCCATATTTTAAAATAACAGACAAATAATAAGAATACATATCTAAGAATTTTATCTAGGCACAAAAAAATTCGGAATAGAAGTGAAAATGCCTGCAAACAATAAATATGAACAGTAAAGTCGGAAAAGGGAGTTCCTTTGTCGGGGATCGTACCTGAAATCGCTGACCCCTATTTGAGTTTTTTTTGTTCAAATTTTAACGGAATCGATGGATTTATTTCAGTTCACAACGCTAGACATATTAGGTATATTATATTTTGAGAGAAAACGGCCGTTGTGGTATTTGTATTTTTTATGACTTTACGTCATTGTTACCAGTGTTATTTTGATATTCAATCGTAAAAGATGTATTGATCTGCACTTTTCAAATTTTTCCTTCTCTTCTTTCTCCGATAAATTTTCTTTAAGTCCCATAGGTAACATAGGTACTGTATATATCCGGGGTAGGAATATCCTCCCTGCCGTCTTTACAAGGAAGAGTGACTGTGGATCCGATCACAATTTTTCAGCGAGTGTGTATTGGAAAGAAATCTGAACAGGATTTACAGGATGACTTCAAGTATGAGTTGGCCCCGTTCCCGATGTCTCTGTTCAATGAACAAGGGATGCGCAAGGGCACAAAATCTACTCTGTACTCTGCCTTCACTCCTCTTTCCAGCCACACGCCGATAGATGCCAGCACTCACGTCATTTTGGATGTTGGCTACCTCTTGCACAAGGTCGTGTGGCAGCGGAAAAGCACGGTTCGAGCACTTTTGGCGCGTTATACCACCTACGTCCGAAACCACTTTGGGAAGAACGTCTCCATCGTTTTAGTTTTTTGGAATACCATTGATTATTGGTTTTAATTACTATACGTTGTTCAGGCATTATTTTATTTATTGCATCAGTCACATTGGTTATTATAGTTTCACCTTTTTTGTGAAAATCTAAGTTATTTATATCTTTCCAATCTTGAATCAATAATACTCTTATCGTATCTTTTCATGTTTCTTCTTTTAATAACTTTTTCGATATTTTTGATGTTTTTTATTTTTTGCCATCACTATATTAATGATGCTATGATCTGTTATTTTAGGTGTATCTAATATTTTTACATTTAGTTGATAATCATTTGATAAAACAAGATCTATGAGTGTACAGGTTGATTGTGTTATCCTAGTGTATTCTTTGACCAACTGTTTCATTCCTGTAATGTTGATGATGCTTTTCATTTTCTTTGTATGAAAATCTGTTTCGCATTTCATGTTTATATTAAAGTCTCCAATAATTATATTGAGATCAGTTTCGTTTAAAAAATTTGAACACCAGTTTTCAAAATAATTTATAAAGTCACTTTTACTGGCATTTGGGGAGTGATAAATTTCGCAGTATACTCCTGGTCTAAATCCTTTCTTAATTTTTATTGCTAAGATCCAGGTACAGTTTTTGTGATTTTCGTTAGAAATTGTTTCATAATTTATATTATCTTTCAGTAACATTATTACTCTGCCTGTATGCCGACTAGTCAAAAAATTTTTGGAGCACGTTCGTTTATTATTTATCGTTTATTTATGTGAGTATTCAAAACATCACACTGTGAATTTTAGTATTATTATGTATGAAAATGTTAATATTTTTAGGAGTATCATTTGTATGGATTGCAAATGGAATTACAAATGTCTTTTCATTATTAAGTGACAGTAAATTAGTGTCGAAAAAATTCTTGAGCGTGTTGACTGTTGATGTCTTCTGTGGCCTTTAATTCTACTTTTTCCCAAGTCTTATCACTTATTATTAATACTGTATCATCAGCGTATGACGTAATTTGACCATGTAAAGGTTGAAAAAAAAATCGTTTACATATATAGTAAATAGAATTGGTCCAAGCACTGTACCTTGGGGGATTCCAAAGCTTGTAATCTCTTGATCACTATTAACACGATTGATTTTTACTACTTGAGGACGGTTTTTTAAGTAGTCGGTGATCCATTTAATCGCGTTGCCTTTTATGCCGATATTATTCAATTTTTTTCATAGCATCTCATGGGATATGCTATTGAATGCCGTTCTAAGGTCAATAAATATACCCGCACATTTTCTACCTTTATCTAATGATTCGTTAATGTATGAAGTTACGTTAGCAATAGCATCTAGTGTGCTGAGTGATTTTATAAAGCCGAACTGGTTTTTGTGTAATATTTTATTATTATCTAGAAAATTTACCAATTGTTTTTTACTATTTTTTCAAAGATCTTTCCTATTTTAGAAATAAGACATATTGAGCGATAATTAGTTGCTTGATGTGGATCTCCAGATTTGTAAATAGGTGAGATTATTGTGGTTTTGTAGTTCATTGGAAAAATTCCAATTGTTAAACTTAAGTTTATTAGATTACAACGATTGAAAGATTCTTGCTATTTGATAGGAATTTGCCAAATTCAAGAGGGTGGATGGTTTTTCCTTGCTCAGTTTTTTGGGCGTATACTATGAATGGGCCACGGGAATGAAGAGAATAAAAGTTTGTTGGAGGAAGTTGAGAAAGTGCTGGTGGGGACTGTGAAGTCGAAGGCGAGTCAAGTTTTATTGGGGAAGAAGGAGTAAATTTCCTTTTTTTGGTAGAAGTCAAAATGACAGAATCACTGTCAGAAATTTCTACATTTTCCCCGTCTGGGGGGTCTGGAGAGGGATCTGGGGGCTTTGTAGGGGGTCCAGGAGGGAAATCTTCCTCCATTATTCACAACAGTAAACAAGTACAATAGTAGTATGGAAAATGACAGAAGTAAAAAAAGTTTATAAATATCTGGAAATCAGCAGCGAAAAGTGACTCCTGGAAGATCAGGAGGAAGAAGAAACCTCAAGGCACAACACACTACACTTTTTTTTGCCAGAAAACAAAAAAGAATGGTAAAAAAATAATTTTAGATAGAGCAAAACAAAACAACTGATGACAGCCAAATGTTATTGTTGCAATCTATAAACAATTTATTTATTGTTTTTGTGTTTAATTCGTAGAACTCCATTTAATTTTTTTATAAATTTAATTTAGATTAAATTTGATAATATTATTATTAAGTTCTGAATTCTGACTGAATTCGTTTGGATAACGATTCTAATCACTATTTCAAAATTTCAGCCCGTTTGGTACCATAGAGCCAGAAAAAACTGTTTCCATAGTTCGAACCCAAGTCTGAAATTATCGTCCACAAAACTCGTGATTTTTCTAAAAATACAACTTTAATTTAATTAATTTAATTGCCTACCGTGATCAAGTAAATGTAATTTATATAACCCAATCCATTAACCCACTCCTAAAGCAAAATTTGAAATGAAGGTATTTCTTTGAATAATTTACGTTTATAAACAGCATCGTTGAGAGAGTACAAACTTCAAACAAACCAGTAATGAGTTTATCATCTGTAGATAATTATATAATAACTTTATAATTCGCTCGCAAGAAATAACAATTGACTTAATAGGGTGCGACAGCTGAAGTCAACAGGTCCCGTATTATTTATAAAAACCTATGTATTCAAGGAAAATAATACAATATTTGCGACATAGAACACAGCTAATTAGGTACAATACTTATGTTACCCTGCAAAAATAATTTACAATTTTGTTACGAAAATAAATAACATCATCAATCATACATATAATTAACATTTTTGTAATCAAATTCTCCACAAACAAGTTGTTGGTATTTTGTTGTTTTTCGATTGAATTCCTGGATCCGTGAAAAATCACGCCATATAAAGTTAAACACAACTTTTAAAGTAAACGATAAAATATATATTTTTTTAAATGCAATAGCCAATAATTGAACTCGGTCAACTGCTTGGAAGGCAACAATGATGTCCATAAATTCATGATTAGTATGTACGGACAGCATAATATACAAACTATATATTATTGAAATTTAAAATGCTGCGTACTTCCCATCCAAAAATATGTGTTTATTATCAAATGGAAAATTATTAATTTAAATATTTGTTTCACTAAAAAATGTGTTTCGGGTGGTTTATCTTAACATAAATTTGAATCACAATAATTACTTACGAAATGGGAGGATATTTGACAAAAAATGTGAAATTTCAGCCAAATTCTCAAATCCTAATGGTGTCCATATGTACGACGACAACAAACAAATTGAGGAAAAAATAAACAAAAATGACAGCCCGAAATCAAGGGTTTTACGACTTCAATGGAAACGCGATACAAATTAACACGAACACACTGAAATTAATTAAAACATTAAAAACACGTTTGCGACGAATGTTATAGTAATTGTTGTTCATTAATTAACTAATGCAAGCACACTATTGTCTTCCGCTTTCAAAACACCACGGAATATAATAATAAAATATTATTCTCAGCGAAATTCACGAAATAAACGGCCTCTCTCCCAAACGTCCCGAAAGCATCGCCCGAGGAAGACATGGCACGACCAAGTGAATCAGATACTCGAGTCGGGCCATGTCAAGAGTCAGAACAATAGAAGAGTATGTATGAGACCATGTATGAATGTGAATGAGGCAAGGAGTGTGTTCCAAGACCGAGTTGTTTGGCGGTCCGTCCTATCTGCCTACCCCTGCGGGGAAACGGCGTGATGGTTAGTTAGTTAGTTAGTTACAATTATCTTACAAATACGTAGCCGGATCTGCCAGCTGCACGCGAATGAACTACCATTGCGACATCTGCTGTCTTCATTAGATGGACCGACTAGCGGACCTGTAGCTTTCTCGGGACCAATCGGAAGAAACTTAAAAAATTGTAAGAACATGAAAATTATTCGGTTTGTTCCCATTAACATTTTGTTGGAGCTTGGAAACAATTCACAAAAATATGCCGTGCATAGATTGAATTTGCCGTTTTTTTTTGATATTATTATTATATGAAGCTCCCCACATCCTCATAACAACACTATTCATAGATATTTGAAATAATCCTCAAAACCTAAACAAGCATCACACACTTTGTATGCGGAAATGCATGGTTAATTAGCAATGAAGCATGAGGGAAGCCGTTGTAACCGGATTCTCGTGAATTTACAATAAAAACATCTCAATTATTGGCCCGGAGATGACAATGGGAGTACAATGGAAACGTGCGCGCAAGAAGTTATTATTCAATTAAACTGCAAGTACAATAAACACAATTAAAAATTATTATTTACATGAAAACGATCTTGTGCGGCCATTTTGGATTTTTTATAGAACGCATTTAACTTTTGAGAATGTTTAGATTATCTAAATACGCACAAATTGCTTTAATAAACCAACCTAAGAACCTAAATAGGATTTTCAGCGTGTAATTGGTTGTTTTTTGTTGTAATTAAGTTTAAACGAAGTGTAATTTTAATAAGTTTATAAGTTCTTTAAAATATATATGTTATTTTTTAAGATAATATCTATACATCTGTTAAGCCGAAACGGTAATTATAAGAAATTTCCTCCATAGAAAAAAATCGCAAAGTAAGCTCCTTAAATTATTATAAACACGTTTTGTTCTGTTATTTAATATGTCATAAGTATGCATAAAAATCACAGTGTATTTTTCATTGCAAGTAAAGTATTTGTCGAGAGATTTTGATATGGTATCTTTAGATAATAATAATAATAATTGGATAATTTGTATAGCGCCGTTTTTGTGAAAAATCACCTCAAGGGCGCTGAAACTGGTCACTTATCAAATATAAGCCATTTCAAGCAACTTTACCATTCGGAATGATGGTCTTTCACCTGGGTGATACTGATAGTATCTACCACTTTTAATACGTAACTTACTATGTTTTATAAACTATCAATTAAAGTATCTGATTTTAAAAATCAACTTAATATTAAATTTATGTAAACCAAATTTAATATAAGACAGTCAAATTGGTTAATATTTCCAAATGCACCCCATTAGGTTTCTAGCCTAGCTAAAATAGTGGCTTTCCCAGGCGGTAACTTTGAAGCTCTGTTTTCCCCATTTACCGATAAGATTATGTGGATTTTATTTCACAATGGTGTACATAAAGGATTAAATATTCTGTTGGCACCTAGCATCGTGGTACCTACCTTTCGACTTAGTAAACGTTATCAGTACTTCAGTCATGCTTCAGTCCCCGACTTCTGCTACCATTCACATTTGCATCGTATATTCTCCTTACACTCCTTTCTTCGCTCATTCGCTCTACATGCCCAAACCATCTAAGCGTCCCTTTCTTGATCTTACTCATTACGCTTACATCAGCCTTGCACTCTTTGCGGATATCCACATTCCAAATAATTGTACGTAAGTGTTTAAGTCATATTTTGAGTTGATAAAACATCATAAAAACTTCATTTATTCGTCAAAAACATGGCTCACATATAATATGCATTAATTTTTTTTTTTTTAAAGGAAATATTGAAAAAAAAATCCGAATAGCCCCGGTATACTCTATTGCTGATTTATTTAAACTCGTTTAAAAATGGGTTTATAGGCCGTTTCCTAGTAAACGTTTAGTACATTCCTAATAAATCGGAACACGTGTTCATGCATCTGCGTTTGTGCTGATAATACACAATGGCAAAATTCTAAAATATAAGAATTTTTATGAACACGTGTTCCGGCATCGCGATAATACATTCGGGTTTTACTGAAAATTTATATATAAGAAAACCTATCAATTTATTATTTAAGGGCCTGCAATCCCGTTTTAACAGGATTACGTAAAATTTGAAAAGATTCTAAATATAAAATTGAAGAAGAATACAATAGTACCTACCTAATAAATTTAAACGAAACATGACACAGAAAAATAAAAAGATAACGGTCACAACTAGGAATCGAAAACGGGATCTTTTCTCTGTTTCATACTTCGTTTAGATTTATTATTGTTATCTTTTTCTTTAATGATATATTACATTGATGGGTATAAAGAATATTCCTGAAGATTCTTAATAAATTAGCTGTATTTTAAATAGGTAAGTTTCCTCCGTGTTTCTAGGTAGTTGGTAGTAGGAACAAATAGTATACGGTAAACCTTTTTTCTACATCGATCGGTTAAACATTTTCATATCTTAGAGGATCGTTGTCCTCCATAATAGCATAACGAGTATTTCAGCCATTGAAATATTAATATTATTTGGACATAACATTTTTGCCTTATTTAGTGCAATCATTTCCAGAACATTATGTCAAATTATTAGAATCACCGCTCGGAATAAAGAATATAAAAAGGAGCCACCCGCCCTAGGCGCACATTTTCCCACAGATTCGACGCTAAGTATACATTTGTATGTTATACATTGCTCTATAATGAAACACATCGCGCGGACAAATCTCGCATTTATGTCAATTTGGAGGTAATTGTATGTGACTGTCTGGACGATGATGCAGTGGCCCTCAAACTTGTGATTTATTTTGCGTGGTCAGGGAAGGATTTGAACCTTCTCCAGTTGTTGACGGGTGTCCTAACGTTACAACCCACAATGTTCAACAGCAATAACTTTCTAGCGTTCAGCGTTGAACGTAGGTACGCCTCCCTCAAACTCTAGATTTCCGAATCCTTGGTGGCCCTTATCCATAGAATCCCGCAGTTCTTTTAATTGTTGACCCATCACATCTTTCAGCTTTTCTTTCCAAATCAAAAAGTCATCTGATGATATGTCATGATATACATGTCAACGATTTCGATTAAACGCCGTCCACTTTAGACTTACTCCTTATCCACTTGTTCGTATTTCTACCTCGCGTGGAGAAGTACTGGGGAAGTGTTTATTAATTCCAAATGTATTTATTTGACCGGGCAGAATGTACTAGTTTGGTAAAAAAAATGCGTTATGCTGTTGACACAAAGAAAACTGCCAAGGTCGAGAAGACAGGGGTCATATTATGACACAACGAGACCTTTATACAAAGCTAGATGTCAGAAGGCCTAAGAAGGAATAAGATTTTTTGATTTAAAATGTTGAACGTTGAACGTGATAGGATGTACTGATACGAAAAAAAGTGAGTCACATCAAAACTTCATTTTATGAGTAAAATAACCATGAAGAGTAACCTACCTATTGTTAGGTACATGCATTACGTAGGTACCTTTGTACGTCAACGTTTTAAATTTTTTTAGAGTAAATTTAGTAAAACGTTCAATTTTAACACAAAAGTATGACATCCGCTGCTACGTCAGTGTCAAATTTAGAAATGCCTTATAAATGTAGTAATAAACTGAAGTAGAAAAAATACCACACAAAAAAAACATAATACACTAAATTGAAAGGGGGATGCCTGTGGCCAATAATTTGGAAATCCGCAAACCATTCCACAGAATAATGTCAAGCCAATAAACCTGACTTAATAACAGGGACAGACAACCTTTTCATTTCTTTCTGCGGTTATTATGAATGGTCGTTGACAAGCCGTAAACCTTTTTATATTGTTTTTACTCTTACTGAGAAATTTCGGACGAAACGTTAGGCGTCTGACCGATCTTTCCACAGCATGAATGAATCTTTTTATAACCTCATTAAATGGACCTTTTCATTCACTATTATTTCCACGGAATAAATACATTATACTATCCTACGGGTAGATATTGAATGTATAAAGAAAGATTAAGAGATGTTAACTTTTTAATTGTTCTACAATGTACAGTTTTGACTAGCTAACTACCATTAATAATTTCAGGTGATATTGCAAACAATGGTGCTATAGAAATGAAGTCACATAATATTAATTTTTATAGCAGGCAATCTAATCTGTTTGTCTAAAACAGAATGTACTAACAGTATTACAATATGAGTTTGATACTGTGCGCAAGCTGAGACATTAGTATTGATATTATTATAATACGTACATATATACTTATAACGGCGCTGGTCTATTAAAATATTTTTAAAATGCAAGTAAAGTGTTCAATTTTACCGAATGTATTAAAAAAACCTCAATCTATAAATAGTTGTAGGTAAATTTTGTTCTCACCTATTTCGGAAATAACCAGATAAATATAATTTGTGATGAAGTCACATTATGAGAATAATTTGCAAACGTAATAATAACGTCAACTGTGCTTGTAAGGATATTATCATAAGAGTCATAAAACGGGAGAAACTGGCGAGACGAGAGATAAGTGACGAAGAATACCTGCATATTTCCGTCTCTTTCCGACACCCATTGAAATGAGTCAAGTAAAAAATAGTAAAAAGTTAAATAATTTACCTCAGCCAGGCATCGGAATGTGTTATCGTCGAACATTTTGGCTTCGATGTTATCACTGGGATCATTCCAACCCATTTTTTAATTAATCGAAAAATCGGTACGAATTAGTTTCACAATGATGTTCACTGGATTTATAAACTGTTCACAATAATAAATAATTTAAAAAAAACGTAGTCTATATTTTAATTTCCGATAAACTCGTAAAATGCTGGCAATCAAACTTTTTTATTTCCCCGATCAACTCGTAAAAAGTTGGCAATCGTGTTAAGGTTGCTAAAACGCTTAATTGCTTCGCGCTCGACCACGTGCTTCCACCTGCACACCTGAACACAAACTGATCCCCTAATAGTGTTTGTAAATCAAGAAAGGTATCATAAAGCCTGCATTACTTAGAAACTAAGGGTTCGGGTGCATTTACCTCTAGGGGCGGGGCAGTAGCGGCGTTAGGGTAGGGCGCGGTTGGGCGACCGCCCAGGGCGCCGGATTTAAAGGGGCGCCACAGGCGCCCGGCGCGCCCCTTTATATCCCTCGTTCTTTGAACGAGGCCTACTTAACTACTTACTCGTAAATTCCTAAAGTGACCTACCAGGTAAGTATTGAACTGTATATTTTCTCCATAAATAGTTAAGTAATAACACTGTAGAAATGTATCATAAGTTTGTACAGCGCCCTTGAGGTGTTTTTGCACAAAAACGGCGCTATAAAAGTCATCCAGGTATTATTATTATCTGTTTGTTGATAAAAAAAAGTTCATTGTATTGGAAATAATTTTGGCCTAGACAAACATTTAAAAGGTGAGAAAGTTCCTTAGAGAAATTATTTGGTAGTTTTGAATTTTGTAATAATTTGAACAATATACTTTACTTTCATCTACGGGAATATTTGGAAATAAGTTAACAACACCAAATGAGACTTATTTTGAATTATTCGGAATATGTAGATTTTTCAGTTCATCAATCAAAGCGAATGATTTCTTAATGGTGAATTTCGGAGCAAACACTTTATAATTATTAAATACTTCAGTTATAAATGAAGCTGTTTTGAAATTTGGAGAATTACAACTTGACACGACCGGCCTAATAGGTTTGTCACTTTTATGGATTTTTAAGAAACCATAAAATTTAGGGGCTTTTGGATTTTTTTTTAGAAATTTTACTTGTTGGTTTTATCGAAGGAAGCAAACACTTTGTGATGTGACATTATATATCAAATGAAAAATACACTTCGTTAAACACCACTTTTATTTTGAATTAATATTAACAACCAACCAGGTTTCGCTAAGCTCAAGCTTCATCAGGGCTTATTATATCAACTGAAAATCATACAAAATTATATCAACATCAGTTGATATCCTAATAAGCCCTGATGAAGCTTGAGCTAAGCGAAACCTGGTTGGTTGTTAATATTAATTCAAAATAAAAGTGGTGTTTTACAAAGTGTATTTTTCATTTGATTTACTTGTTGGTATGAATTGTCTTGAATGATTGGGGATTTGCATGAATTCAAAGCACTTTTAATGTTATCTAGGTATTTGGAAGTGGGGTCTTTACGTAGAATGTCAAATTTGTCCGTCTTAATAAAGTCTTGCACTTTGGAATTACAGTCACTTTTATTCATTATAATTATCGTGTTGCCTTTATCAGCCTTTGTTAAAATTAATTGTTCATCCTTTAATTTCTTCCTGATGTTCAGCATAATGGATGTTTCGCGATTATAGTTGACTTTAAGTGTAGGAACGAGCTTTTTTATTATTTCTGCACTTTTGTATAGAGGTGGTGAGTGATTAGTGCAGTGGAAAACGTTGCAGTGGACATCGAGACCGCGTTATATAATAAACCGAACAAGTAAAATTTCTAACAAAAAATCCAAAATCCCCTAAATTATATGGTTTCTTAAAAATCCATAAAAGTGACAAACCTATTAGGCCGGTCGTGTCAAGTTGTAATTCTCCGAATTTCAAAACAGCTTCATTTATAACTGAAGTATTTAATAATTCTAAAGTGTTTGCTCCGAAATTCACCATTAAGAATTCATTCGCTTTGACGAACTGAAAAATCTACATATTCCGAATAATTCAAAATTAGTCTCATTTGATGTTGTTAACTTATTTCCAAATATTCCCAAAAACTCCACTCGAACATAAAATTTGATAAATTGTATTCAAATGTAAATCCATTTTAGACAGTTACAGCTGGAAGATGGTAGCATAAATAAATATAAATCAAAAATAATTTTGAACATTCCCTCGTTCTCTCTGACTCTCTCAGTTCCCTCCAAAAACTTAAATCCAGTCCTCTTCTTCATCCTGATGATCACTTTGTGTGCCTTATTCGAGTGATGATAATAATAATAATAATAATTGGATAATTTGTAGAGCGCCGTTTTTGTGAAAAATCACCTCAAGGGCGCTGTAGAATTTATTTACTAGGATCTACATTTTTTATTTAGTATTGATAGCCTCCATTCAAAGCTCTGGTAAAACTGTAACTCTGATTTGGGGACATGTTGGTTAGGGTGGAACACTTTTGTATGAAAAAATTTTTTTTTTCGAAATTCGAATTGGAATACCAGGTCAAATATGCTATGTAATTCTAAATAACACTTCTCAATTTGGAACTTCTAGCTCGACATCTTGAGGTCCCGCCATTGACTTGAAATTTTATTTTTTAAGGTTTTATAGACGTTTTGTATTAAACACCCTATAAACAAAATAATAAGTAAATATAATATGTTATGCACAAAATGATAAAATAATAGTAGATTTTAATTAATAAAAAAATTTTTGTCAAAAATAAACACAGATTAAGAAAGTTATGTTGGTATGAAAAAAATCATTTTTTATACCAAAAAACCATTTTTAGGTTCATACTTTGGCATGAGTTTTCGAGATGCTAATTTAGATTTTATGAATCCCTCTCGTCTTGTCTTGTCGAATACACTTAGAACTGCTTCTGTCACAACTTTTACAAATCTTTCCACAGCCTGGGTGTGGCAAGGCAGTCTCATAAACTTCAACATTGTATCTTCTCCATTTTCAATAAGATCTTGTCACTGATCATCGGAAATATTCATCAGTATTGAGGGTTCGTATATATTTTCATGCCAGTCAATCATGTCTACGTAAGAAAATGCATTTAAGTTCACTTTTGGCACCTCAAAAATGCGCGAAACAGATTTTTTATTAACTTGACGAGCCTTTAAAATGCGTCTTGCAGCGAGTTCTCTAATGTGCTTACGTGAATCTGTTATCATACTCAATAACAAGTTTTCTGGATGAGCGAAGTAACTGTTTCAAATTATAACAGGGTCCACTATCACTAACAACTCGTCGGACAAATGTCTAGTGCCGTTAATGAGCTTCCATAAATGATTTGAACCATATTTGCAGGATGAAAGTGTTTTGATAGCAAACCAGACAGGAGCGTATGATTATACTACAAACGTTGCTAAAGTCACAAGATTATACAAATATACAAATGCAGTATGCGATTAGCTCTTTAGTCCAGTCAAGTTAAACATGAAAAGGGGGTTGTGCTTGCAAAAGGTCCAGTCATTCTTTTTCTGTCATTGAATTTTTTATATGTTGTTAGGACCTAAACCAGTATTAAAAAAAAAAATTTGCAACTTCGAAAGTGCTGTGCGAGCGGCGGTGGACCTAAAAAACCAGGAAATTTTCGAATTTTTTTCAGTTTTTGCTCAATATCTCAGTAAAGGAAGGGTCTGACCGGTGTAGTCTTTAGAAATACTTTTAAAGTACACTAAATTTGCTATAATTTGAGACTAAAGCAAGCTATATAAAGCCATTGGTTTTCAAGATACAGTTCTTCAAAAATAGACAATTTTTTCCAAAAAGTGAAATTTTTTCGAAATGGTCACTTATTTTGTAAAATAATTTCTAAAATACGCATCTCACGTCAAATATTGTATGAAATAAAGTTTTTGTAAATTTAATAAACTTTTATTTGAGACTAGATTAATATCTGTAAACTAAACGGTTCTCTCAAAAATGACAGATAACCAAAAACAGTCATAAGTGGGTTTTGGGTGAAATGCAAATAAACTGTTCTCACGTCTTTTTATGGTTTTATTTATCAAACAGTTAACAGATTTTTGACGAAAAAAAAGAAAAGATATTACATCTATCGGGAATTACGTCATCTTCAAACATTGTTTTATATACCTACATACCAAAATGCTTGTACAAACATCATGGTACCTACTATAAGGACAAATTACATGTACACAAAAAATAAAACTAATATAAATCATGTAGGTATTGTGTCTCGGTTGCCAAATCATGTCTTTCTTTTTATCTTAGCTGAGAGAGGCGCCCAGTCGGTAGTCGGGTCATCTTCATCGTCCGAGCATTTCAGCTCCACATCCGGGACGTTAATGCAAAATTTGCCACCGCATGACTGACTGAGGACTGAGCAGTGGAGCCCAGCCTTTCTACACGAGCAGCTCCCAGAGCATCCTGTATTGCATTTACACGAAATTTTTCGCAAAAGGGCAGGAGGTGCGGGATCCATCGTGGTGGGGATGGGGGTGAGTCCTTGAGAAGACAGCTTCCACCCCCATTCAGTGGGATTCAAGTTGACTCCCCGCCACTTCTGCACTTGGAGGTAGCACCTTGCTGCATGGTGGCCTGCAGCATCTTCCGTCGGTGGCAAACGGGCGAGGTTTATGTTTGTTGAAGTGACAAACGTCTTATACCTCAGGAAATCCAAAGTATCCCTCGCGATGTCACCCCCATATAGAGCCACGAAGCACTTGATACCTGCTTCACTCACGGCTTGTGGGGTAGAGTCTGGCCGAAGGAAGACCTCCACTTGCTCAGCAAGTGGTTCACTCTTACTCAGAAGTGTGCTGATTTTGGTCTTTCCTTGGCCAAACGGTGCTGAGGTGGTATCGCACCCGGCAAACGCGTGGGTAAATAGTACCGTTCCTGGTAATTTTCGGGAGTCCTGGTTATTGTAGGAGGTCGTAGAGTAGTGACAGCAACCAGCTTCACCCTTCGTGCTCTTCTGAAGATAGACGTTTGTCTCTTCAGCGCCTAAACCATTGAGAAGAACGAGCAGGTCGACATCTTCTCCCACTATGACGACCCGATCGGCATCTGCTCTTTTTGATAACGCCATCATGACGATCTCTCGATCAGCATCTTCTTCGGCAACAGCCACTTCTACTCCCTCCTTCTGAAAAGCGTCACAGAGAAGAGTTATAAGGCGTCTCTTATTGTTTTCATTGCCCAAAACATGCTCTTGAGCAATTTGAATTACTGTGGATTCATCGAAAGTCAATTCCTAGCTGGAATGAGCTGCGTAGCGCCGGAGTCGTTCCGCTGTTTTGGTGTTTTTTTTTGGTAGCATCTTCGGGGTAGCCGTCAAAAACGATGGAGACGTTCTTCCCAAAGTGGTTTCGGACGTAGGTGGTATAACGCGCCAAAAGTGCTCGAACCGTGCTTTTTCGCTGCCACACGACCTTGTGCAAGAGGTAACCAGCATCCAAAATGACGTGAGTGCTGGCATCTATCGGCGTGTGGCTGGAAAGAGGAGTGAAGGAAGAGTACAGAGTAGATTTTGTGCCCTTGCGCATCCCTTGTTCATTGAACAGAGACATCGGGAACGGGGCCAACTCATACTTGAAGTCATCCTGTAAATCCTGTTCAGATTTCTTTGCAATACACACTCGCTGAAAAATTGTGAGCGGATCCACAGCCACTCTTCTGTTTTTGTCCGGCAGTTTAACGGTAGAGGTGATCAATGCCAGCGTGGTAACTTTATTTTTCCGTTTTATTACTACCTTGTCGTACATTTTCCCCACAATTTTCATTACTCCTTCCGTTCCAACTCTCTGGGCTGTGTGGCAATTAATTTCAGGACCTGCCAGTAAACCACTACTGATAGAAATTAAGCTGTCAGTTTTGGGAAATGGAGGGAACCAGTTTTTTAGTTTTTCCACATCACTATTATCTCGGATGATTCGAGAAGGTCTCATGTCTCCATGCTGCTCTCCAGTATGACATGATAAGCTGCAAAAACTTTCCAGTTCTTCACAAATGTTCAACATAATCACCATTCCTGTTGTCCACCTTGCCAGAACACTTTCGGAGATTCCTCTTCCTTGAGTCAACCCACCGTAGGTTTTCATGGATCGCATCAGCTTCTGCTCAATTGTTAGGTCTGACCACAACCCAGGCCAAAACTTGTCAGACCGGCAAATGGTGAAGGATCCTTTTGTGAACATGTCGTATTCACTTTTATCCATCCGATCTTATAGAGCCATCATATCCTGAAGATAGAGGTGCGCGCTCTTAGCATACAAAAAATGTCCAGCTGCGTGGAAAAAAGGGAGCATCTTGTGGACAGTGTACAAATGAAGGTTCCAATCACCAACACGCTCTGCCTGGATGAATAGTTTTATCAAAGTGGTCATACGAAAGTATTGGACCCACAACTGTGATGTTGGACCATTCGCTTCAATTTTCTCCAAGGCACTTTTAAATTTTGCCTTTAGTATTTGGTAGGTATCAATTTCTTCTGCTGATATAGTGAGAGACCTTTCAGTGTCTCGCAGCAATTTTTCAGTCTCGTCTCGCTCCTCAGGAGTTATGTCAACCTCATAAAAAACAATGCTGGCCAGTGTGAGGTTTGCCAAAATGTGGGCTCGAACAGCGCGTGAATATGCGTGCCCATTCATATGGGTACCCATGGGTATAGGTACTAATGGGTACTTGAAATTTGAAATAGTCGTAATTATATTATAACCCTAGGATAAACCCACGATGATTAATGGATTTACTTCACAGCACAATAAAACCATAAAAAGACGCGAGAACAGTTTATTTGCATTTCACCCAAAACCCACTTATGACTGTTTTTGGTTATCTGTCATTTTTGAGAGAACCGTTTAGTCTATAGATATCAATCTAGTCTTTAATAAAAGCTTATTAAATTTACAACAACTTTATTTCATACAATATTTGACGTGAGATGCGTATTTTAGAAATTATTTTACAAAATAAGTGACCATTTCGAAAAAATTTCACTTTTTGGAAAAAATTGCCTATTTTTGAAGAACTGTATCTTGAAAACCAATGGCTTTATATAGCTTGCTTTGGTCTCAAATTATAGCAAATTTAGTTTACTTTAAAAGTATCCATACTGACTACACCGGTCAGACCCTTCCTTTGCTGAGATATTGAGCAAAAACTGAAAAAATCCGAAAATTTCCTGGTTTCTTAGGTCCACCGCCGCTCGCACAGCACTTTCGAAGTTGCAAATTTTTTTTTTTAATACTGGTTTAGGTCCTAACAACATTAAAAAAATCAGAATGACTGGACCTTTTGCAAGCACGGATGTACATCTTGACTGGACTACTTGTCAACCAGCGGGCATAGGGTAGTTTACCTGGGCTTCACTTTAATAAATCCAGGAGACCAGGATCCATTTATGACAGCAGTAGTAATTTCTTGTAAATATTTCTGGTCTGTACTGAGATCTGTGGATATTTGTGGAGGTAGTTCACCTTCTATCTTCTCAAAGTTAGCCAACGGCAGTGTTTCACATATTTCTAATGCTTTACCAATTCGACCTGCAAATGATTTAGGTCCTGCAGTAGGGCCATCCAAATAGGTAAACGAATACCTCAATGGTAACTCATTGGCGTGTAAGAGACAAATTATCCATTGCAATGGTCGAGATAGTCTGTTTTCCCTTTATTTGTGTTTGTTCCATCACAGCCAACAGCCATTAAACCATCTAGTGATATCTTTTCAGTCGTTTAAAATCTGTGGATAGTTCTTTCAATATTTCTTGCACTGCCCGATGTTGGAACCCCATACCCAACATAAACAGTACCTGGTTCTTTTATAATCGAAATATGTTCCTCTTGTATAATCACTCTAAGCCTCTTCGATATTTTTAAAACAGTTTTAGCCGTCTTGTCTTTCCTTCCATCGAAATATAATGAAGGAATTTCTGTTACTCGTTCTTCGGTTATAATTTGCTCGGGTCTCATTCTGTCTTATTGTTCTTAGTTTCATCCTATCTATTATGCCTAATTTCTTGTTTGAGAGTACGTAATCTTCTATTCAGCAATTTTTTACTATGGATAAGATCAGTTCTTGCTAAAGCCATTAGTCAGTTAGTGCGTTGGTCTTCTAAAAACACTTGTTCCTCTTTTGGAACTTTTTTTTTCTCTCAAACAAGTACAGCTTACAAATTCTTGACATTTACTTGCAGCTATGTCAAAAATCTTTCTTCTCTGTACTCTGAACTCTTCTAACTTTTCTTCCTTAAGTTTTTTCAAAGACTTTTTCAAATTATAACACTTCGAGTGATAAATTTTTAGTAATTGTAAGATTATTTTGTATGTGACAATTGGAATAGAAGATTTTATCCACAGTTCTTCAATTTTCGTTCAAACTACTTCGGCAATTTCAAAATACGTAGGTTCTGTTGTTGTGTTATTCCTTATTTTTAAGTCTTATCTAACCCATTCGTAGAATTTCATCTCTTTTTCATATGTAGGTGGGATATTCTCTTTCAACTCTGCACTTACACCAAATATCGGACATTTTAAATTTTGTCTTCTAGAAATCAATTTAATTCACTTAAAAAATGTTTAACAATAAGTACTCGTGAATATAATTGACGCGCGACCTTTCACCTGAGACAATTATCTACAGTAGTTTAAACAAAACAATGCATTTTGTGGATTGTCAGGTGCCGCCCCCCGCTTCGTCCCGCACTTTGCACCTCTGTTACAGCGCCAAAGTATATTAAAATAAAGAAATATTTGATTGCAATAGCTATTTAACTATATTTGGATATGTTTTTAAATCAAATAAACCTATTTTAATAAATTCTGTACTATTTTCTAGGCCGCGCAAATATCCCCTAAACTGTCGTTTTTGTAAATTTTCGATGTCTTGGCGGGGGCTCTTACCATTATTTTTAATTGAGGTAATTGATGGCAATTGGCAACTTAATACAACTATTCCAAATCAAAATTAGAAAAAAAAAATTTCGTTCCGCCCTAATGTTGGTATCATGGGTAATGATATTGCGGATGCCTTGGCAAAACAAGGAGCGTCCAACCCTGTTGTTACCCTCGTAAACCACATTCTCTTATCTGACATTTTTTCCATCATCAAAGAAAGATCCCGCAATGTTTGGGCAGAGTATTGGCACATTGCTAGTCAATCCAAGGGACTATTCTCAATACAAAGGACTATTCCATCAAAACCGTGGTTTCAGCAATTCCCTCATTTTTCCAAAAAAGAAATTTCTTCACTCATTCGAATGAGGATCGGACATTGTTCCGTTCCTTCCCACCTTTTTAAAATTCACGTCCTTGACTCCCCAGATTGTACATTCTGTGGTCTAGAAGTGGGAACTTTAAATCACATATTTTTTGGTTGTCCCTTGTAGCAGTTCTTTACTACCCGCTACATTTCAAGATGATTCGGAGTGTGTAAACACTGGACTCCGACAAGAGGAGAGGAGACGGCAACTCGAGCGCGCCCGAGCGGCCAGTACCATTACGGCTCCCGCCGGCTATAGACGCAATCCCGGAAGACGTAGCGAACGCGACAAACGACATTGGACGAACTTCCGAGACATCGATCTTTTGGGGAACAATGACGCAACATATTATAATTCGTCTTGCTGGTCATTGCTTTCTCATCTAAATTTAACGTCATGTAAAATGATGTTTGGCGCCCTCTACTCTTTATAACAGGTCAGAATACTTTTGTCACACACACGCACGTTTCATGTTACTTATTCTTAATTCACTTTTCTAGTCACACCATTTAACATTGCTACCTATTATTAAAAAGTCCGATGCGGAAGGCCTTCGGTCCGACGCACACGCCCTAGGATTAAATTCAATCATGAATATTTTGAGATCTCTTGTTTGCTCTGGTTTTGTACGCTGTAGAAATAAATAATATGTTGTAATTCATAACTCTTTTTATTACTACTTCTTTTATCATCATGTTACCCATTGAGGGATTAAATCCCATCATAATGGCAACGTGCCCCTTAACCTTGAAATCTGGTTATAATGGCGCACCAACGTGGTTTTTTCTCGGATATTTTTAACATTTTAATTAGGTTAGCATTTTGGATTGATTTTTTTTTCATGTGTGACATTAGTATTTGGCCTGTTCTTCGTGTTTTTAATGTCGTTTGGAGTGTGTCTTCCTGGATTGCGTCGTCCCCTAGCCGAGTTTCTTTTAGAAATTGAAGACAATTTTAAAAATTTTATTATTACTTTTATCCTTTTAAAATTATTTATTGTCCGTTGGTACTCTGCGAGATTGGTGGGTATCTCGTATTTTTTTTTTTTTTATTGTTGTAAGTTGTTCCAGATTCCCACATCTGAAATTTTAGTATTGGTGTATGTCCATTTCTGAACTTTTGTCCATTAGATGTGTAGGTACAAATAATTTGACACCCATTTTTCCTCTTTTGGGACTTTTACTTTTCATTATTGCCGTCTTCGGACGTGATTAATGTTGCCTTGCTGTTTTCTTTTTTCCAATTAATCTTTAGGTACATCTAGTCACAATGCCTGATACAAGGAGTCAAGTAAAAGAATCCGCCATGTCTTCCGTCAAGGACTCAGACATTATTGTTCCCTCATCTCCGTTGGTTCCACTGCATTTATGGAATATCAAGTACGATGGCACTACTTGCATTAGGAAGTTTCTTGAACGTGTTGAAGAACTTGCCCTGTCTCGCTCTGTAAGTAAGCTCAATCTTTTTTTAGGCGCGTTTGAACTTTTTGATGGTATTGCTCTTGATTGGCTGAGGGTCAATCGCTCTCTTTTTGTATCATGGGATGACCTTGTGGTAGGCCTCAAGGAGGAATATGAAATTCTCGATTATGACCGTAGACTCCTTGCACAGTTGAGGTCAACTATGCAAGCACCTAATGATTCACTCGGTACCTTTATCACTAATGTTCTCATCTTAAATAAAAGATTAAACAAGAAATTGCCTGATGTAGAAATTTTGGAAATTCTCCAGTGCAATATGCTTCCCAGATATATTCAAAAACTTGCATTAAACTCCATTCCGGACATCGCTACCCTCAAAAGATTGGGTAAATTAATTGAATTGGCAGACAGTCGTTCTGATCAGAGGAAAGGTTCAAAGTCCCCTCAAACCCCTTCAACTGCTAGCGAAAAGGCGCCACTAAATACAAATACACCTTCTAAACCTAATTCTTTCAGGCATGTGAATTCTTCCCATAAAAACATGTCTTTCAAACCTTATAACGTGAATTCCAGGGAGGAGATTCATTGCTTCCGCTGTGGATGTCCAGGCGTTAAGACTCCTGACTGCACTTGCGTTAGGTCAAAAAACGCGAGAGCCGGACGTTAGCTGTGCCGCTGGCGGAAGACGTCTCCACCAGTATCACTGCTCTCGATCCGGCGTGGCAAGAATGGCTTTCGGTAGTCAGGAATTTCTACAGAAATTTAGGAGCATCAGGTTACGGAGGGAAGGCTGACAGGGACGGCCGTCCTTTCGTATCCTTTTCTACGCTCGGAACTGTTTTTTCTGGCCTGTTGGACTCAGGCTCACATGTTTCCATTCTCGGTAATAATTTTCATTTAAAACTTTTAAAACTTGGTGCCAAGTTGGCTAAGCTCAATAATTCATTTTCTTTAACTTCTGCGACGGGTCATTCCGTTTGCTGTAACTTGAAAATCTCGCTTCCTATAACATGTAATAATGTTGTTAAAGAGTTTATTTTTGTTGTCATGCCAGATATAAAGACGGATGTTATTCTCGGTATTGATTTTTGGAAATCTTTTAACATTTGTCCGGATATTTCTAAGTTTATGAATACGAAGGTAGTAAAATCTGCTCCTCGGGTTACTTCTGAAGTCAGAGGTATTGTGGACAAACATCACTTATCCAAATATCAACAAAATTTACTTGATAATGTAGTTAAAGATTATATTTCAATTTCTGGGGACAAACTTGGTCGTACGCATTTAGAGGAACATGTCATAGACACTGGTAATAGTATACCTGTAAAACAGCGTTACTATCCGATTTCACCTCACCTGCTCCCGGTTGTACACAAGGAACTTGATAGAATGTTGGAGATGGGCGTCGTTGAACCGAGCAGTAGTGCTTGGAACAGTCCCGTCTTACTTGTACCAAAGAAAAATGGCACGTACCGCCTTTGCTTGGATTCCAGACGAATTAATTCGATCTCTAAGAGGGACGCATTTCCGTTACCATACATTTCAAATATTTTAGACAGCTTGGGGGGAGCTCGTTTTCTATCCACTATTGATCTAAAAGATGCTTTTTATCAAATTCCACTAGAACGTAGTTCAAGGGAAAAAACGGCTTTTACTATTCCTAAAAGGGGTCTCTTTCAATTTACTTCTATGCCTTTCGGTCTTCATGGAGCCAGCTCGAGAATGATGCGGCTCATGTCTAAAATCTTTGGCCCAGAATTTGATGGTAAAGTTTTCTTTTATTTAGACGATATTATCGTAATTTCCAGTACTTTTGAAGAGCATTTAGCATTACTCAAACTTGTAAAACGTAAACTGTTCGAGGCGGGTCTCACGATTAACATTGAAAAGTCGGTATTCTGTAGAGAATCGCTTAAATATCTCGGTTATGTCATAGATAGTAATGGTCTGAGAACTGACCCAGACAAAGTTAAGGCTGTGGTTGATTTTCCGGTACCTACCTCACAAAAGAGTCTGAGACGTTTCATCGGTATTATATCATGGTACAAGCGTTTTATTTTAAATTTTTCTATTATTGCTGCTCCGTTACACAACTTAACCAAAAAAGAGTTCATTGGTAAAAAATTTTCTTGGAATAATCAAGCGCAGGCGGCGTTCTCTAAATTAAAGGAAACTCTTGTCGCGGCTCCGGTCTTAGCATGCCCAGATTTTAATAAACCATTTACTATTTCTTGTGATGCATCAAACGAAGGTTTAGGCGCAGTACTCTCTCAATTAGATGATCAAAACAGGGAACACCCTATTTCCTTCATTAGTAGATCGTTATCGGCTCAGGAAAGGAACCACTCTACTACTGAGAAAGAACTTAATGCGTTAATTTTTGCTTTGGAGAAATTCAGGGGTTACATTGAAGGGTCACCCATCCCTGTAAAAGTAATTACGGATCATTATAGTCTGAAGTGGCTAGTAAACTTAAAATCACCTTCAGGAAGATTAGCTCGGTGGGCTGTCAGATTGCAGCAATTTAACTTTATTATTGAACACAGGAAAGGGAAGGAAAATGTTGTGCCAGATGCTTTATCTCGCGATCCTTTAGTTATTTCATCAATTGTTCAATCTCCCATTATTAGTACTGATCGGTGGTACAATAAAATGTGTCGTGACGTTTTAGCTAAACCTGAGTTATTTTCGAAGTGGAAACTTGTAGAGGGAGTTTTATATAAGCATGTGCAGAGTATGGAAGCCCTGCATAAGCCTAATGATTGGAAGGAAGTTGTTCCTAAGGATCAAAGACAAGAGTTGATTGCGTTACATCACGTACCTCCTACATCTGCCCATTTTGGGATTATGAAAACTCTGAATAGGATTTGTTTGAAATTTTACTGGCCTAGAATGTCTTCAGACGTAAGGAAATTTGTATCTAAATGTCACACTTGTTTAGGACAGAAAAGTTCAAATCAAGCTGCACCCGGTCTTATGGGAGATCCTAAGTTGGTCCAGCGTCCTTGGCAGGTTATCTCGACAGATTTATTGGGACCTCTTCCCAGCTCCTACAAGAAAGGTTATAAATATCTATTAGTTGTCGCTGATTTCTTCACTAAATTTACAAAAATTTTTCCGCTGAGAAGTGCGAATGGGAAAAATGTCTCTGCTATTATAGAGGATGAAATTTTCCTAAAATTTGGCGTTCCGGATTGCATCATCGCAGACAATGGTCCCCAATACATTTCGAAAGAATTGAAACATTTAGTTGACAGATATCATGTACGTCACATGTTTTTTAACTGTAGATATCATCCACAGAATAATCCTGTAGAGAGAATTAACAGAGTTTTAGTTACAGCCTTAAGTTCGTACGTGGGAACGGATCATCGAACTTGGGCAAATCATTTACCTGAAATAGAGCTTGCTATTAACACTGCTGTACATGAGGTAACGGGTTACACCCCTTTCTTTTTAAATTTTGGCAGGGAAGCCATTATTTCAGGCAAAGATTACAAATCACCTGATTTTTCTTCGGAAGATTTAACATTCTTGAAACGTGACACATGGGCTCAAGACGTTTCTGAGCTAAATGACATTTTCTGCCAAGTTAGGACGTGTTTACGTCAATCTTACGAACGGAATAAGGTTCACTATGACCTTCGTAGAAGGCATGTGGAATTCAAAGTTGGTGATATTGTTTGGAGACGCTCTTTCGTGTTGTCCGATGCTTCTAAGCATTTCTCCGCTAAACTTGCTCCAAAATTTTTAAGAAGCAAAATTATTGATAAGGTCTCGGCCGTCGTTTACAAACTGGCAGATATGAAGGGAAAGCCTATTGGAACATTCCATATTAAAGATTTAATTAGGGCAGAAAATTAATTGTTTTTATTATTATTTACAAAGGGAAAAAGTGAACGGGTTTCTGGTACCTACACTGATCACGTGGGTATAGGAAACTTATTTCCTTTTTGATACCTTGTTGATTGGGAGTAATGGTTTTCTTTCCCTGAAGAATTCCATTCCTCTTTTTCAACCTGCTTTGTATGTTACTATGTCATCATTTCTAATGATTATTATCTATTGTTATTGTGTTTTGTCTGAAAATTGTCATACACATCTATTTCTCTTAAGAGGATCCGCTCTCATCGTTATGATTATTGTTTACCGCTGTTTTTCTCAGTATCATTGATTAAGATTTGCTTATTTTGCGCTCGACCTTACTTATTAAGTTGTCATGTCTTGTTGAGTGACCTTATCATAAGCTCATGAGCTTCGTGCTTTTGTTTTCACACATTAGCATACCAGCTCTTCTGTTGTGTTGGAGTATGTTGAAGGAAATATACTTCTATCTTGATGCTGTCACCTCAGCACTTATTTTGGAGAGTTATTGTGGCATTATAATGGCTTAGGCTCTTTAGCACATGATAGCCCTCATCAGGCTTACAATTAAGATATTTTTGTTGATTTTTTTATGAAAATTTCAATATCAATAGTCGGTAAGCCATTATCACTTTCACAGGTTTATGGTGGTTGGTTCTGTAATGGGTTTTATATTTTACATATTTAATTGTAGTGCATGTTTTAACATTTTCTTCGTAATTTGATTCCTTCCCTGCTTTTCCAGAGCTCGGAAAAGTATGGAACGAATCATGTGTTTCGTCAATTTTCTACGGTATTCTTCAGTCATTCACTGGTTCGCTCTGTGACGGAAGAATATGTGCTTGAAAATAAAATAATTATGATTAGATTAATTTCTATATAATTGCTCTATAAACTCTAGATTTTTATTCAATATTTTTTAACAAGAAAATTTATTGATTTTCTATCTAAAATTTATTTCTACACTACTGCCATCTATTGTCAAGTAGTGCAAAACTTTTAATTACCATTGCTTTTGGTTTGATTATTAGCTTCATTCACTTGTATGGTTATACACTATTTAGCTGTTATCTTCGATATTACGGTAAATTCTACTTCTTTAAGAAAATTTTCCTTTGAATATTAATTGCATTTGTCATCATGACGTTTTACTATTATATTTTTTTGGGCCTTGGAATTTATTTTTCATTGTTGGTTACCTCGCCTATGTACAACTGTCACTTTTAATACAAAACAGTTTGTTAGAGTTTTTATTCAGGTTTTCAACTTGAGCATCACCTTTTTCAATTAGTAAATATATTATAATTCTTGCTTGTAAGGTGTGCACCTTCTTTCCTTGAAAAGGGCTTGCTATTTTAATAAATTTTAGCTTCTTTAATCAATGACCAGTTCGGGTAGGCTAGACATCCAACATTCTCACGAAGACTTCTTCTGCTTCCGCTCATCCTACTACATAATGAGCTCATCAGGATCATCTGGATTGCTCTGCTTCTTCTTCATCTCCGTGCTGTGCTACTGAACAAGTCAATCATCATCTTCCCTCAACGTACTACATGATGCGCTCATCAGGATCATCTGGATTGCTTTGCTTCTTCTTCATTTCCGTGCTGGTGCGACTGAAGTATCACTTATCATCTTAGTATGCTGTCCGTCTTTGCTGTCCTTCTCTGGCAACTTCTGAAACTGAAATGGACGGGCCCTGTTTGGACAACTTGGAGCCTGAGGTGCTCCACCACATAGACGTCGGAAACTCATGTCGTCATTTTTGAAGCCCCTTGCTGCCCTCCTTTACGCAACTACTGATTTCTACTGCAGGAGTGGTTTCAAGGCCTGTTGGCCACGAGGTGTCAGGCGAACCTCAGACTTATAGGCATAAGTCTTTTGGCTGAGGGGGCATTGTAGCAGTTCTTTACTACCCGCTACATTTCAAGATTATTCGGAGTGTGTAAACACTGGACTCCGACAAGAGGAGAGGAGACGGCAACTCGAGCGCGCCCGAGCGAGCAGTACCATTACGGCTCCCGCCGGCTATAGACGCAATCCCGGAAGACGCAGCGAACGCGACAAACGACATTGGACAAACATTCGAGACATCGATCTTTTGGGGAACAATGACGCAACATATTATAATCGTCTTGCTGGTCATTGCTTTCTCATCTAAATTTAACGTCATGTAAAATGATGTTTGGCGCCCTCTACTCTTTATAACAGGTCAGAATACTTTTGTCACACACACGCACGTATCATGTTACTTATTCTTAATTCACTTTTCTAGTCACACCATTTAACATTGCTACCTATTATTAAAAAGTCCGATGCGGAAGGCCTTCGGTCCGACGCACACGCCCTAGGATTAAATTCAATCATGAATATTTTGAGATCTCTTGTTTGCTCTGGTTTTGTACGCTGTAGAAATAAATAATATGTTGTAATTCATAACTCTTTTTATTACTACTTCTTTTATCATCATGTTACCCATTGAGGGATTAAATCCCATCATAATGGCAACGTGCCCCTTAACCTTGAAATCTGGTTATAATTTCAGACTATTGTTTCGTTTTTTGGAGCAGTTTTTCTAGACTCTATGGGACCGAACGGGCTGAAAATTTGTAATTGTGATGAGAATTGTAGGCCAAATAGAATTCAGTCACAAAATCTCCATAAAGTTGTATTTTTAGAAAAATCATGATTTTTATGGACGCTAATTTCAGACTTGGGTTCGGACTTTGGAAACACTTTTATCAGGCTCTATGGGACCAAACGGGCTGAAATTTTGGAATGGAATGGTAGGTAGTCGAAATCGAATTCATTCCTATAATCTCCATAAAGTTGTATTTTAAGAAATATGGACTCTAATTTCAGACTTTGGTTCGACTTTTGGAAGCAGTTTTATGAGGCTCTATGGGACCAAACGGGCTGAAATTTTGGGTTTGTTATGAGTATTGTAGTAGAAATCGAATTCAGTCACAAAATCTCTAAAAAAATGTATTTTTAGAAAAATTATGACTTTTTCCGACGCTAATTTCAGACTTCTGTTTCGTTTTTTGGAGCAGTTTATCTAGGCTCTATGGGACCGAACGGGCTGAAATTTTGTAATTGTGATGAGAATTGTAGGCCAAATAGAATTCAGTCACAAAATCTCCATAAAGTTGTATTTTTAGAAAAATCATGATTTTTATGGACGCTAATTTCAGACTTGGGTTCGGACTTTGGAAACACTTTTATCAGGCTCTATGGGACCAAACGGGCTGAAATTTTGGAATGGAATGGTAGGTAGTCGAAATCGAATTCATTCCTAAAATCTCCATAAAGTTGTATTTTAAGAAATATGGACTCTAATTTCTGACTTTGGTTCGACTTTTGGAAGCAGTTTTATAAGGCTCTATGGGACCAAACGGGCTGAAATTTTGGAATTGTTATGAGTATTGTAGTAGAAATCGAATTCAGTCACAAAATCTCTAAAAAAATGTATTTTTAGAAAAATTATGACTTTTTCCGACGCTAATTTCAGACTATTGTTTCGTTTTTTGGAGCAGTTTATCTAGGCTCTATGGGACCGAACGGGCTGAAATTTTGTAATTGTGATGAGAATTGTAGGCCAAATAGAATTCAGTCACAAAATCTCCATAAAGTTGTATTTTTAGAAAAATCATGATTTTTATGGACGCTAATTTCAGACTTGGGTTCGGACTTTGGAAACACTTTTATCAGGCTCTATGGGACCAAACGGGCTGAAATTTTGGAATGGAATGGTAGGTAGTCGAAATCGAATTCATTCCTAAAATCTCCATAAAGTTGTATTTTAAGAAATATGGACTCTAATTTCAGACTTTGGTTCGACTTTTGGAAGCAGTTTTATGAGGCTCTATGGGACCAAACGGGCTGAAATTTTGGAATTGTTATGAGTATTGTAGTAGAAATCGAATTCAGTCACAAAATCTCTAAAAAAATGTATTTTTAGAAAAATTATGACTTTTTCCGACGCTAATTTCAGACTATTGTTTCGTTTTTTGGAGCAGTTTTTCTAGGCTCTATGGGACCGAACGGGCTGAAATTTTGTAATTGTGATGAGAATTGTAGGCCATATAGAATTCAGTCACAAAATCTCCATAAAGTTGTATTTTTAGAAAAATCATGATTTTTATGGACGCTAATTTCAGACTTGGGTTCGGACTTTGGAAACACTTTTATCAGGCTCTATGGGACCAAACGGGCTGAAATTTTGGAATGGAATGGTAGGTAGTCGAAATCGAATTCATTCCTAAAATCTCCATAAAGTTGTATTTTAAGAAATATGGACTCTAATTTCAGACTTTTGTTCGACTTTTGGAAGCAGTTTTATGAGGCTCTATGGGACCAAACGGGCTGAAATTTTGGAATTGTTATGAGTATTTAGTAGAAATCGAATTCAGTCACAAAATCTCTAAAAAAATGTATTTTTAGAAAAATTATGACTTTTTCCGACGCTAATTTCAGACTATTGTTTCGTTTTTTGGAGCAGTTTTTCTAGGCTCTATGGGACCGAACGGGCTGAAATTTTGTAATTGTGATGAGAATTGTAGGCCAAATAGAATTCAGTCACAAAATCTCCATAAAGTTGTATTTTTAGAAAAATCATGATTTTTATGGACGCTAATTTCAGACTTGGGTTCGGACTTTGGAAACACTTTTATCAGGCTCTATGGGACCAAACGGGCTGAAATTTTGGAATGGAATGGTAGGTAGTCGAAATCGAATTCATTCCTAAAATCTCCATAAAGTTGTATTTTAAGAAATATGGACTCTAATTTCAGACTTTGGTACGACTTTTGGAAGCAGTTTTATGAGGCTCTATGGGACCAAACGGGCTGAAATTTTGGAATTGTTATGAGTATTGTAGTAGAAATCGAATTCAGTCACAAAATCTCTAAAAAAATGTATTTTTAGAAAAATTATGACTTTTTCCGACGCTAATTTCAGACTATTGTTTCGTTTTTTGGAGCAGTTTATCTAGGCTCTATGGGACCGAACGGGCTGAAATTTTGTAATTGTGATGAGAATTGAAGGCCAAATAGAATTCAGTCACAAAATCTCCATAAAGTTGTATTTTTAGAAAAATCATGATTTTTATGGACGCTAATTTCAGACTTGGGTTCGGACTTTGGAAACACTTTTATCAGGCTCTATGGGACCAAACGGGCTGAAATTTTGGAATGGAATGGTAGGTAGTCGAAATCGAATTCATTCCTAAAATCTCCATAAAGTTGTATTTTAAGAAATATGGACTCTAATTTCAGACTTTGGTTCGACTTTTGGAAGCAGTTTTATGAGGCTCTATGGGACCAAACGGGCTGAAATTTTGGAATTGTTATGAGTATTGTAGTAGAAATCGAATTCAGTCACAAAATCTCTAAAAAAATGTATTTTTAGAAAAATTATGACTTTTTCCGACGCTAATTTCAGACTTTTGTTTCGTTTTTTGGAGCAGTTTATTTAGGCTCTATGGGACCGAACGGGCTGAAATTTTGTAATTGTGATGAGAATTGTAGGCCAAATAGAATTCAGTCACCAAATCTCCATAAAGTTGTATTTTTAGAAAAATCATGATTTTTATGGACGCTAATTTCAGACTTGGGTTCGGACTTTGGAAACACTTTTATCAGGCTCTATGGGACCAAACGGGCTGAAATTTTGGAATGGAATGGTAGGTAGTCGAAATCGAATTCATTCCTAAAATCTCCATAAAGTTGTATTTTAAGAAATATGGACTCTAATTTCAGACTTTGGTTCGACTTTTGGAAGCAGTTTTATGAGGCTCTATGGGACCAAACGGGCTGAAATTTTGGAATTGTTATGAGTATTGTAGTAGAAATCGAATTCAGTCACAAAATCTCTAAAAAAATGTATTTTTAGAAAAATTATGACTTTTTCCGACGCTAATTTCAGACTTTTGTTTCGTTTTTTGGAGCAGTTTATCTAGGCTCTATGGGACCGAACGGGCTGAAATTTTGTAATTGTGATGAGAATTGTAGGCCAAATAGAATTCAGTCACAAAATCTCCATAAAGTTTTTTTTTTTTTTAACATTATTTCTGGCTTTCACCCTTGTATTTTTAGAAAAATCATGATTTTTATGGACGCTAATTTCAGACTTGGGTTCGGACTTTGGAAACACTTTTATCAGGCTCTATGGGACCAAACGGGCTGAAATTTTGGAATGGAATGGTAGGTAGTCGAAATCGAATTCATTCCTAAAATCTCCATAAAGTTGTATTTTAAGAAATATGGACTCTAATTTCAGACTTTTGTTCGACTTTTGGAAGCAGTTTTATGAGGCTCTATGGGACCAAACGGGCTGAAATTTTGGAATTGTTATGAGTATTTAGTAGAAATCGAATTCAGTCACAAAATCTCTAAAAAAATGTATTTTTAGAAAAATTATGACTTTTTCCGACGCTAATTTCAGACTATTGTTTCGTTTTTTGGAGCAGTTTTTCTAGGCTCTATGGGACCGAACGGGCTGAAATTTTGTAATTGTGATGAGAATTGTAGGCCAAATAGAATTCAGTCACAAAATCTCCATAAAGTTGTATTTTTAGAAAAATCATGATTTTTATGGACGCTAATTTCAGACTTGGGTTCGGACTTTGGAAACACTTTTATCAGGCTCTATGGGACCAAACGGGCTGAAATTTTGGAATGGAATGGTAGGTAGTCGAAATCGAATTCATTCCTAAAATCTCCATAAAGTTGTATTTCAAGAAATATGGACTCTAATTTCAGACTTTGGTTCGACTTTTGGAAGCAGTTTTATGAGGCTCTATGGGACCAAACGGGCTGAAATTTTGGAATTGTTATGAGTATTGTAGTAGAAATCGAATTCAGTCACAAAATCTCTAAAAAAATGTATTTTTAGAAAAATTATGACTTTTTCCGACGCTAATTTCAGACTATTGTTTCGTTTTTTGGAGCAGTTTATCTAGGCTCTATGGGACCGAACGGGCTGAAATTTTGTAATTGTGATGAGAATTGTAGGCCAAATAGAATTCAGTCACAAAATCTCCATAAAGTTGTATTTTTAGAAAAATCATGATTTTTATGGACGCTAATTTCAGACTTGGGTTCGGACTTTGGAAACACTTTTATCAGGCTCTATGGGACCAAACGGGCTGAAATTTTGGAATGGAATGGTAGGTAGTCGAAATCGAATTCATTCCTAAAATCTCCATAAAGTTGTATTTTAAGAAATATGGACTCTAATTTCAGACTTTGGTACGACTTTTGGAAGCAGTTTTATGAGGCTCTATGGGACCAAACGGGCTGAAATTTTGGAATTGTTATGAGTATTGTAGTAGAAATCGAATTCAGTCACAAAATCTCTAAAAAAATGTATTTTTAGAAAAATTATGACTTTTTCCGACGCTAATTTCAGACTATTGTTTCGTTTTTTGGAGCAGTTTATCTAGGCTCTATGGGACCGAACGGGCTGAAATTTTGTAATTGTGATGAGAATTGTAGGCCAAATAGAATTCAGTCACAAAATCTCCATAAAGTTGTATTTTTAGAAAAATCATGATTTTTATGGACGCTAATTTCAGACTTGGGTTCGGACTTTGGAAACACTTTTATCAGGCTCTATGGGACCAAACGGGCTGAAATTTTGGAATGGAATGGTAGGTAGTCGAAATCGAATTCATTCCTAAAATCTCCATAAAGTTGTATTTTAAGAAATATGGACTCTAATTTCAGACTTTGGTTCGACTTTTGGAAGCAGTTTTATGAGGCTCTATGGGACCAAACGGGCTGAAATTTTGGAATTGTTATGAGTATTGTAGTAGAAATCTAATTCAGTCACAAAATCTCTAAAAAAATGTATTTTTAGAAAAATTATGACTTTTTCCGACGCTAATTTCAGACTTTTGTTTCGTTTTTTGGAGCAGTTTATTTAGGCTCTATGGGACCGAACGGGCTGAAATTTTGTAATTGTGATGAGAATTGTAGGCCAAATAGAATTCAGTCACCAAATCTCCATAAAGTTGTATTTTTAGAAAAATCATGATTTTTATGGACGCTAATTTCAGACTTGGGTTCGGACTTTGGAAACACTTTTATCAGGCTCTATGGGACCAAACGGGCTGAAATTTTGGAATGGAATGGTAGGTAGTCGAAATCGAATTCATTCCTAAAATCTCCATAAAGTTGTATTTTAAGAAATATGGACTCTAATTTCAGACTTTGGTTCGACTTTTGGAAGCAGTTTTATGAGGCTCTATGGGACCAAACGGGCTGAAATTTTGGAATTGTTATGAGTATTGTAGTAGAAATCGAATTCAGTCACAAAATCTCTAAAAAAATGTATTTTTAGAAAAATTATGACTTTTTCCGACGCTAATTTCAGACTTCTGTTTCGTTTTTTGGAGCAGTTTATCTAGGCTCTATGGGACCGAACGGGCTGAAATTTTGTAATTGTGATGAGAATTGTAGGCCAAATAGAATTCAGTCACAAAATCTCCATAAAGTTGTATTTTTAGAAAAATCATGATTTTTATGGACGCTAATTTCAGACTTGGGTTCGGACTTTGGAAACACTTTTATCAGGCTCTATGGGACCAAACGGGCTGAAATTTTGGAATGGAATGGTAGGTAGTCGAAATCGAATTCATTCCTAAAATCTCCATAAAGTTGTATTTTAAGAAATATGGACTCTAATTTCTGACTTTGGTTCGACTTTTGGAAGCAGTTTTATAAGGCTCTATGGGACCAAACGGGCTGAAATTTTGGAATTGTTATGAGTATTGTAGTAGAAATCGAATTCAGTCACAAAATCTCTAAAAAAATGTATTTTTAGAAAAATTATGACTTTTTCCGACGCTAATTTCAGACTATTGTTTCGTTTTTTGGAGCAGTTTATCTAGGCTCTATGGGACCGAACGGGCTGAAATTTTGTAATTGTGATGAAAATTGTAGGCCAAATAGAATTCAGTCACAAAATCTCCATAAAGTTGTATTTTTAGAAAAATCATGATTTTTATGGACGCTAATTTCAGACTTGGGTTCGGACTTTGGAAACACTTTTATCAGGCTCTATGGGACCAAACGGGCTGAAATTTTGGAATGGAATGGTAGGTAGTCGAAATCGAATTCATTCCTAAAATCTCCATAAAGTTGTATTTTAAGAAATATGGACTCTAATTTCAGACTTTGGTTCGACTTTTGGAAGCAGTTTTATGAGGCTCTATGGGACCAAACGGGCTGAAATTTTGGAATTGTTATGAGTATTGTAGTAGAAATCGAATTCAGTCACAAAATCTCTAAAAAAATGTATTTTTAGAAAAATTATGACTTTTTCCGACGCTAATTTCAGACTATTGTTTCGTTTTTTGGAGCAGTTTTTCTAGGCTCTATGGGACCGAACGGGCTGAAATTTTGTAATTGTGATGAGAATTGTAGGCCATATAGAATTCAGTCACAAAATCTCCATAAAGTTGTATTTTTAGAAAAATCATGATTTTTATGGACGCTAATTTCAGACTTGGGTTCGGACTTTGGAAACACTTTTATCAGGCTCTATGGGACCAAACGGGCTGAAATTTTGGAATGGAATGGTAGGTAGTCGAAATCGAATTCATTCCTAAAATCTCCATAAAGTTGTATTTTAAGAAATATGGACTCTAATTTCAGACTTTTGTTCGACTTTTGGAAGCAGTTTTATGAGGCTCTATGGGACCAAACGGGCTGAAATTTTGGAATTGTTATGAGTATTTAGTAGAAATCGAATTCAGTCACAAAATCTCTAAAAAAATGTATTTTTAGAAAAATTATGACTTTTTCCGACGCTAATTTCAGACTATTGTTTCGTTTTTTGGAGCAGTTTTTCTAGGCTCTATGGGACCGAACGGGCTGAAATTTTGTAATTGTGATGAGAATTGTAGGCCAAATAGAATTCAGTCACAAAATCTCCATAAAGTTGTATTTTTAGAAAAATCATGATTTTTATGGACGCTAATTTCAGACTTGGGTTCGGACTTTGGAAACACTTTTATCAGGCTCTATGGGACCAAACGGGCTGAAATTTTGGAATGGAATGGTAGGTAGTCGAAATCGAATTCATTCCTAAAATCTCCATAAAGTTGTATTTTAAGAAATATGGACTCTAATTTCAGACTTTGGTACGACTTTTGGAAGCAGTTTTATGAGGCTCTATGGGACCAAACGGGCTGAAATTTTGGAATTGTTATGAGTATTGTAGTAGAAATCGAATTCAGTCACAAAATCTCTAAAAAAATGTATTTTTAGAAAAATTATGACTTTTTCCGACGCTAATTTCAGACTATTGTTTCGTTTTTTGGAGCAGTTTATCTAGGCTCTATGGGACCGAACGGGCTGAAATTTTGTAATTGTGATGAGAATTGAAGGCCAAATAGAATTCAGTCACAAAATCTCCATAAAGTTGTATTTTTAGAAAAATCATGATTTTTATGGACGCTAATTTCAGACTTGGGTTCGGACTTTGGAAACACTTTTATCAGGCTCTATGGGACCAAACGGGCTGAAATTTTGGAATGGAATGGTAGGTAGTCGAAATCGAATTCATTCCTAAAATCTCCATAAAGTTGTATTTTAAGAAATATGGACTCTAATTTCAGACTTTGGTTCGACTTTTGGAAGCAGTTTTATGAGGCTCTATGGGACCAAACGGGCTGAAATTTTGGAATTGTTATGAGTATTGTAGTAGAAATCGAATTCAGTCACAAAATCTCTAAAAAAATGTATTTTTAGAAAAATTATGACTTTTTCCGACGCTAATTTCAGACTTTTGTTTCGTTTTTTGGAGCAGTTTATTTAGGCTCTATGGGACCGAACGGGCTGAAATTTTGTAATTGTGATGAGAATTGTAGGCCAAATAGAATTCAGTCACCAAATCTCCATAAAGTTGTATTTTTAGAAAAATCATGATTTTTATGGACGCTAATTTCAGACTTGGGTTCGGACTTTGGAAACACTTTTATCAGGCTCTATGGGACCAAACGGGCTGAAATTTTGGAATGGAATGGTAGGTAGTCGAAATCGAATTCATTCCTAAAATCTCCATAAAGTTGTATTTTAAGAAATATGGACTCTAATTTCAGACTTTGGTTCGACTTTTGGAAGCAGTTTTATGAGGCTCTATGGGACCAAACGGGCTGAAATTTTGGAATTGTTATGAGTATTGTAGTAGAAATCGAATTCAGTCACAAAATCTCTAAAAAAATGTATTTTTAGAAAAATTATGACTTTTTCCGACGCTAATTTCAGACTTTTGTTTCGTTTTTTGGAGCAGTTTATCTAGGCTCTATGGGACCGAACGGGCTGAAATTTTGTAATTGTGATGAGAATTGTAGGCCAAATAGAATTCAGTCACAAAATCTCCATAAAGTTGTATTTTTAGAAAAATCATGATTTTTATGGACGCTAATTTCAGACTTGGGTTCGGACTTTGGAAACACTTTTATCAGGCTCTATGGGACCAAACGGGCTGAAATTTTGGAATGGAATGGTAGGTAGTCGAAATCGAATTCATTCCTAAAATCTCCATAAAGTTGTATTTTAAGAAATATGGACTCTAATTTCAGACTTTTGTTCGACTTTTGGAAGCAGTTTTATGAGGCTCTATGGGACCAAACGGGCTGAAATTTTGGAATTGTTATGAGTATTTAGTAGAAATCGAATTCAGTCACAAAATCTCTAAAAAAATGTATTTTTAGAAAAATTATGACTTTTTCCGACGCTAATTTCAGACTATTGTTTCGTTTTTTGGAGCAGTTTTTCTAGGCTCTATGGGACCGAACGGGCTGAAATTTTGTAATTGTGATGAGAATTGTAGGCCAAATAGAATTCAGTCACAAAATCTCCATAAAGTTGTATTTTTAGAAAAATCATGATTTTTATGGACGCTAATTTCAGACTTGGGTTCGGACTTTGGAAACACTTTTATCAGGCTCTATGGGACCAAACGGGCTGAAATTTTGGAATGGAATGGTAGGTAGTCGAAATCGAATTCATTCCTAAAATCTCCATAAAGTTGTATTTCAAGAAATATGGACTCTAATTTCAGACTTTGGTTCGACTTTTGGAAGCAGTTTTATGAGGCTCTATGGGACCAAACGGGCTGAAATTTTGGAATTGTTATGAGTATTGTAGTAGAAATCGAATTCAGTCACAAAATCTCTAAAAAAATGTATTTTTAGAAAAATTATGACTTTTTCCGACGCTAATTTCAGACTATTGTTTCGTTTTTTGGAGCAGTTTATCTAGGCTCTATGGGACCGAACGGGCTGAAATTTTGTAATTGTGATGAGAATTGTAGGCCAAATAGAATTCAGTCACAAAATCTCCATAAAGTTGTATTTTTAGAAAAATCATGATTTTTATGGACGCTAATTTCAGACTTGGGTTCGGACTTTGGAAACACTTTTATCAGGCTCTATGGGACCAAACGGGCTGAAATTTTGGAATGGAATGGTAGGTAGTCGAAATCGAATTCATTCCTAAAATCTCCATAAAGTTGTATTTTAAGAAATATGGACTCTAATTTCAGACTTTGGTACGACTTTTGGAAGCAGTTTTATGAGGCTCTATGGGACCAAACGGGCTGAAATTTTGGAATTGTTATGAGTATTGTAGTAGAAATCGAATTCAGTCACAAAATCTCTAAAAAAATGTATTTTTAGAAAAATTATGACTTTTTCCGACGCTAATTTCAGACTATTGTTTCGTTTTTTGGAGCAGTTTATCTAGGCTCTATGGGACCGAACGGGCTGAAATTTTGTAATTGTGATGAGAATTGTAGGCCAAATAGAATTCAGTCACAAAATCTCCATAAAGTTGTATTTTTAGAAAAATCATGATTTTTATGGACGCTAATTTCAGACTTGGGTTCGGACTTTGGAAACACTTTTATCAGGCTCTATGGGACCAAACGGGCTGAAATTTTGGAATGGAATGGTAGGTAGTCGAAATCGAATTCATTCCTAAAATCTCCATAAAGTTGTATTTTAAGAAATATGGACTCTAATTTCAGACTTTGGTTCGACTTTTGGAAGCAGTTTTATGAGGCTCTATGGGACCAAACGGGCTGAAATTTTGGAATTGTTATGAGTATTGTAGTAGAAATCGAATTCAGTCACAAAATCTCTAAAAAAATGTATTTTTAGAAAAATTATGACTTTTTCCGACGCTAATTTCAGACTTTTGTTTCGTTTTTTGGAGCAGTTTATTTAGGCTCTATGGGACCGAACGGGCTGAAATTTTGTAATTGTGATGAGAATTGTAGGCCAAATAGAATTCAGTCACCAAATCTCCATAAAGTTGTATTTTTAGAAAAATCATGATTTTTATGGACGCTAATTTCAGACTTGGGTTCGGACTTTGGAAACACTTTTATCAGGCTCTATGGGACCAAACGGGCTGAAATTTTGGAATGGAATGGTAGGTAGTCGAAATCGAATTCATTCCTAAAATCTCCATAAAGTTGTATTTTAAGAAATATGGACTCTAATTTCAGACTTTGGTTCGACTTTTGGAAGCAGTTTTATGAGGCTCTATGGGACCAAACGGGCTGAAATTTTGGAATTGTTATGAGTATTGTAGTAGAAATCGAATTCAGTCACAAAATCTCTAAAAAAATGTATTTTTAGAAAAATTATGACTTTTTCCGACGCTAATTTCAGACTTTTGTTTCGTTTTTTGGAGCAGTTTATCTAGGCTCTATGGGACCGAACGGGCTGAAATTTTGTAATTGTGATGAGAATTGTAGGCCAAATAGAATTCAGTCACAAAATCTCCATAAAGTTGTATTTTTAGAAAAATCATGATTTTTATGGACGCTAATTTCAGACTTGGGTTCGGACTTTGGAAACACTTTTATCAGGCTCTATGGGACCAAACGGGCTGAAATTTTGGAATGGAATGGTAGGTAGTCGAAATCGAATTCATTCCTAAAATCTCCATAAAGTTGTATTTTAAGAAATATGGACTCTAATTTCAGACTTTGGTTCGACTTTTGGAAGCAGTTTTATGAGGCTCTATGGGACCAAACGGGCTGAAATTTTGGAATTGTTATGAGTATTGTAGTAGAAATCGAATTCAGTCACAAAATCTCTAAAAATATGTATTTTTAGAAAAATTATGACTTTTTCCGACGCTAATTTCAGACTATTGTTTCGTTTTTTGGAGCAGTTTTTCTAGGCTCTATGGGACCGAACGGGCTGAAATTTTGTAATTGTGATGAGAATTGTAGGCCAAATAGAATTCAGTCACAAAATCTCCATAAAGTTGTATTTTTAGAAAAATCATGATTTTTATGGACGCTAATTTCAGACTTGGGTTCGGACTTTGGAAACACTTTTATCAGGCTCTATGGGACCAAACGGGCTGAAATTTTGGAATGGAATGGTAGGTAGTCGAAATCGAATTCATTCCTAAAATCTCCATAAAGTTGTATTTTAAGAAATATGGACTCTAATTTCAGACTTTGGTTCGACTTTTGGAAGCAGTTTTATGAGGCTCTATGGGACCAAACGGGCTGAAATTTTGGAATGGAATGGTAGGTAGTCGAAATCGAATTCATTCCTAAAATCTCCATAAAGTTGTATTTTAAGAAATATGGACTCTAATTTCGGACTTTGGTTCGACTTTTGGAAGCAGTTTTATGAGGCTCTATGAGACCAAACGGGCTGAAATTTTGGAATGGAATGGTAGGTAGTCGAAATCGAATTCATTCCTAAAATCTCCATAAAGTTGTATTTTAAGAAATATGGACTCTAATTTCGGACTTTGGTTCGACTTTTGGAAGCAGTTTTATGAGGCTCTATGAGACCAAACGGGCTGAAATTTTGGAATTGTTATGAGTATTGTAGTAGAAATCGAATTCAGTCACAAAATCTCTAAAAAAATGTATTTTTAGAAAAATTATGACTTTTTCCGACGCTAATTTCAGACTATTGTTTCGTTTTTTGGAGCAGTTTATCTAGGCTCTATGGGACCGAACGGGCTTAAATTTTGTAATTGTGATGAGAATTGTAGGCCAAATAGAATTCAGTCACAAAATCTCCATAAAGTTGTATTTTTAGAAAAATCATGATTTTTATGGACGCTAATTTCAGACTTGGGTTCGGACTTTGGAAACACTTTTATCAGGCTTTATGGGACCAAACGGGCTGAAATTTTGGAATGGAATGGTAGGTAGTCGAAATCGAATTCATTCCTAAAATCTCCATAAAGTTGTATTTTAAGAAATATGGACTCTAATTTCAGACTTTTGTTCGACTTTTGGAAGCAGTTTTATGAGGCTCTATGGGACCAAACGGGCTGAAATTTTGGAATTGTTATGAGTATTTAGTAGAAATCGAATTCAGTCACAAAATCTCTAAAAAAATGTATTTTTAGAAAAATTATGACTTTTTCCGACGCTAATTTCAGACTATTGTTTCGTTTTTTGGAGCAGTTTTTCTAGGCTCTATGGGACCGAACGGGCTGAAATTTTGTAATTGTGATGAGAATTGTAGGCCAAATAGAATTCAGTCACAAAATCTCCATAAAGTTGTATTTTTAGAAAAATCATGATTTTTATGGACGCTAATTTCAGACTTGGGTTCGGACTTTGGAAACACTTTTATCAGGCTCTATGGGACCAAACGGGCTGAAATTTTGGAATGGAATGGTAGGTAGTCGAAATCGAATTCATTCCTAAAATCTCCATAAAGTTGTATTTTAAGAAATATGGACTCTAATTTCAGACTTTGGTTCGACTTTTGGAAGCAGTTTTATGAGGCTCTATGGGACCAAACGGGCTGAAATTTTGGAATTGTTATGAGTATTGTAGTAGAAATCGAATTCAGTCACAAAATCTCTAAAAAAATGTATTTTTAGAAAAATTATGACTTTTTCCGACGCTAATTTCAGACTATTGTTTCGTTTTTTGGAGCAGTTTTTCTAGGCTCTATGGGACCGAACGGGCTGAAATTTTGTAATTGTGATGAGAATTGTAGGCCAAATAGAATTCAGTCACAAAATCTCCATAAAGTTGTATTTTTAGAAAAATCATGATTTTTATGGACGCTAATTTCAGACTTGGGTTCGGACTTTGGAAACACTTTTATCAGGCTCTATGGGACCAAACGGGCTGAAATTTTGGAATGGAATGGTAGGTAGTCGAAATCGAATTCATTCCTAAAATCTCCATAAAGTTGTATTTTAAGAAATATGGACTCTAATTTCAGACTTTGGTTCGACTTTTGGAAGCAGTTTTATGAGGCTCTATGGGACCAAACGGGCTGAAATTTTGGAATTGTTATGAGTATTGTAGTAGAAATCGAATTCAGTCACAAAATCTCTAAAAAAATGTATTTTTAGAAAAATTATGACTTTTTCCGACGCTAATTTCAGACTATTGTTTCGTTTTTTGGAGCAGTTTTTCTAGGCTCTATGGGACCGAACGGGCTGAAATTTTGTAATTGTGATGAGAATTGTAGGCCAAATAGATTTCAGTCACAAAATCTCCATAAAGTTGTATTTTTAGAAAAATCATGATTTTTATGGACGCTAATTTCAGACTTGGGTTCGGACTTTGGAAACACTTTTATCAGGCTCTATGGGACCAAACGGGCTGAAATTTTGGAATGGAATGGTAGGTAGTCGAAATCGAATTCATTCCTAAAATCTCCATAAAGTTGTATTTTAAGAAATATGGACTCTAATTTCAGACTTTGGTTCGACTTTTGGAAGCAGTTTTATGAGGCTCTATGGGACCAAACGGGCTGAAATTTTGGAATTGTTATGAGTATTGTAGTAGAAATCGAATTCAGTCACAAAATCTCTAAAAAAATGTATTTTTAGAAAAATTATGACTTTTTCCGACGCTAATTTCAGACTATTGTTTCGTTTTTTGGAGCAGTTTTTCTAGGCTCTATGGGACCGAACGGGCTGAAATTTTGTAATTGTGATGAGAATTGTAGGCCATATAGAATTCAGTCACAAAATCTCCATAAAGTTGTATTTTTAGAAAAATCATGATTTTTATGGACGCTAATTTCAGACTTGGGTTCGGACTTTGGAAACACTTTTATCAGGCTCTATGGGACCAAACGGGCTGAAATTTTGGAATGGAATGGTAGGTAGTCGAAATCGAATTCATTCCTAAAATCTCCATAAAGTTGTATTTTAAGAAATATGGACTCTAATTTCAGACTTTTGTTCGACTTTTGGAAGCAGTTTTATGAGGCTCTATGGGACCAAACGGGCTGAAATTTTGGAATTGTTATGAGTATTTAGTAGAAATCGAATTCAGTCACAAAATCTCTAAAAAAATGTATTTTTAGAAAAATTATGACTTTTTCCGACGCTAATTTCAGACTATTGTTTCGTTTTTTGGAGCAGTTTTTCTAGGCTCTATGGGACCGAACGGGCTGAAATTTTGTAATTGTGATGAGAATTGTAGGCCAAATAGAATTCCGTCACAAAATCTCCATAAAGTTGTATTTTTAGAAAAATCATGATTTTTATGGACGCTAATTTCAGACTTGGGTTCGGACTTTGGAAACACTTTTATCAGGCTCTATGGGACCAAACGGGCTGAAATTTTGGAGTGGAATGGTAGGTAGTCGAAATCGAATTCATTCCTAAAATCTCCATAAAGTTGTATTTTAAGAAATATGGACTCTAATTTCAGACTTTGGTTCGACTTTTGGAAGCAGTTTTATGAGGCTCTATGGGACCAAACGGGCTGAAATTTTGGAATTGTTATGAGTATTTTAGTAGAAATCGAATTCAGTCACAAAATCTCTAAAAAAATGTATTTTTAGAAAAATTATGACTTTTTCCGACGCTAATTTCAGACTATTGTTTCGTTTTTTGGAGCAGTTTATCTAGGCTCTATGGGACCGAACGGGCTGAAATTTTGTAATTGTGATGAGAATTGTAGGCCAAATAGAATTCAGTCACAAAATCTCCATAAAGTTGTATTTTTAGAAAAATCATGATTTTTATGGACGCTAATTTCAGACTTGGGTTCGGACTTTGGAAACACTTTTATCAGGCTCTATGGGACCAAACGGGCTGAAATTTTGGAATGGAATGGTAGGTAGTCGAAATCGAATTCATTCCTAAAATCTCCATAAAGTTGTATTTTAAGAAATATGGACTCTAATTTCAGACTTTGGTTCGACTTTTGGAAGCAGTTTTATGAGGCTCTATGGGACCAAACGGGCTGAAATTTTGGAATTGTTATGAGTATTGTAGTAGAAATCGAATTCAGTCACAAAATCTCTAAAAAAATGTATTTTTAGAAAAATTATGACTTTTTCCGACGCTAATTTCAGACTATTGTTTCGTTTTTTGGAGCAGTTTTTCTAGGCTCTATGGGACCGAACGGGCTGAAATTTTGTAATTGTGATGAGAATTGTAGGCCAAATAGAATTCAGTCACAAAATCTCCATAAAGTTGTATTTTTAGAAAAATCATGATTTTTATGGACGCTAATTTCAGACTTGGGTTCGGACTTTGGAAACACTTTTATCAGGCTCTATGGGACCAAACGGGCTGAAATTTTGGAATGGAATGGTAGGTAGTCGAAATCGAATTCATTCCTAAAATCTCCATAAAGTTGTATTTTAAGAAATATGGACTCTAATTTCAGACTTTGGTTCGACTTTTGGAAGCAGTTTTATGAGGCTCTATGGGACCAAACGGGCTGAAATTTTGGAATTGTTATGAGTATTGTAGTAGAAATCGAATTCAGTCACAAAATCTCTAAAAAAATGTATTTTTAGAAAAATTATGACTTTTTCCGACGCTAATTTCAGACTATTGTTTCGTTTTTTGGAGCAGTTTATCTAGGCTCTATGGGACCGAACGGGCTGAAATTTTGTAATTGTGATGAGAATTGTAGGCCAAATAGAATTCAGTCACAAAATCTCCATAAAGTTGTATTTTTAGAAAAATCATGATTTTTATGGACGCTAATTTCAGACTTGGGTTCGGACTTTGGAAACACTTTTATCAGGCTCTATGGGACCAAACGGGCTGAAATTTTGGAATGGAATGGTAGGTAGTCGAAATCGAATTCATTCCTAAAATCTCCATAAAGTTGTATTTTAAGAAATATGGACTCTAATTTCAGACTTTGGTTCGACTTTTGGAAGCAGTTTTATGAGGCTCTATGGGACCAAACGGGCTGAAATTTTGGAATTGTTATGAGTATTGTAGTAGAAATCGAATTCAGTCACAAAATCTCTAAAAAAATGTATTTTTAGAAAAATTATGACTTTTTCCGACGCTAATTTCAGACTATTGTTTCGTTTTTTGGAGCAGTTTTTCTAGGCTCTATGGGACCGAACGGGCTGAAATTTTGTAATTGTGATGAGAATTGTAGGCCATATAGAATTCAGTCACAAAATCTCCATAAAGTTGTATTTTTAGAAAAATCATGATTTTTATGGACGCTAATTTCAGACTTGGGTTCGGACTTTGGAAACACTTTTATCAGGCTCTATGGGACCAAACGGGCTGAAATTTTGGAATGGAATGGTAGGTAGTCGAAATCGAATTCATTCCTAAAATCTCCATAAAGTTGTATTTTAAGAAATATGGACTCTAATTTCAGACTTTTGTTCGACTTTTGGAAGCAGTTTTATGAGGCTCTATGGGACCAAACGGGCTGAAATTTTGGAATTGTTATGAGTATTTAGTAGAAATCGAATTCAGTCACAAAATCTCTAAAAAAATGTATTTTTAGAAAAATTATGACTTTTTCCGACGCTAATTTCAGACTATTGTTTCGTTTTTTGGAGCAGTTTTTCTAGGCTCTATGGGACCGAACGGGCTGAAATTTTGTAATTGTGATGAGAATTGTAGGCCAAATAGAATTCAGTCACAAAATCTCCATAAAGTTGTATTTTTAGAAAAATCATGATTTTTATGGACGCTAATTTCAGACTTGGGTTCGGACTTTGGAAACACTTTTATCAGGCTCTATGGGACCAAACGGGCTGAAATTTTGGAATGGAATGGTAGGTAGTCGAAATCGAATTCATTACTAAAATCTCCATAAAGTTGTATTTTAAGAAATATGGACTCTAATTTCAGACTTTGGTTCGACTTTTGGAAGCAGTTTTATGAGGCTCTATGGGACCAAACGGGCTGAAATTTTGGAATTGTTATGAGTATTGTAGTAGAAATCGAATTCAGTCACAAAATCTCTAAAAAAATGTATTTTTAGAAAAATTATGACTTTTTCCGACGCTAATTTCAGACTTTTGTTTCGTTTTTTGGAGCAGTTTATCTAGGCTCTATGGGACCGAACGGGCTGAAATTTTGTAATTGTGATGAGAATTGTAGGCCAAATAGAATTCAGTCACAAAATCTCCATAAAGTTGTATTTTTAGAAAAATCATGATTTTTATGGACGCTAATTTCAGACTTGGGTTCGGACTTTGGAAACACTTTTATCAGGCTCTATGGGACCAAACGGGCTGAAATTTTGGAATGGAATGGTAGGTAGTCGAAATCGAATTCATTCCTAAAATCTCCATAAAGTTGTATTTTAAGAAATATGGACTCTAATTTCAGACTTTGGTTCGACTTTTGGAAGCAGTTTTATGAGGCTCTATGGGACCAAACGGGCTGAAATTTTGGAATTGTTATGAGTATTGTAGTAGAAATCGAATTCAGTCACAAAATCTCTAAAAAAATGTATTTTTAGAAAAATTATGACTTTTTCCGACGCTAATTTCAGACTATTGTTTCGTTTTTTGGAGCAGTTTATCTAGGCTCTATGGGACCGAACGGGCTGAAATTTTGTAATTGTGATGAGAATTGTAGGCCAAATAGAATTCAGTCACAAAATCTCCATAAAGTTGTATTTTTAGAAAAATCATGATTTTTATGGACGCTAATTTCAGACTTGGGTTCGGACTTTGGAAACACTTTTATCAGGCTCTATGGGACCAAACGGGCTGAAATTTTGGAATGGAATGGTAGGTAGTCGAAATCGAATTCATTCCTAAAATCTCCATAAAGTTGTATTTTAAGAAATATGGACTCTAATTTCAGACTTTGGTTCGACTTTTGGAAGCAGTTTTATGAGGCTCTATGGGACCAAACGGGCTGAAATTTTGGAATTGTTATGAGTATTGTAGTAGAAATCGAATTCAGTCACAAAATCTCTAAAAAAATGTATTTTTAGAAAAATTATGACTTTTTCCGACGCTAATTTCAGACTATTGTTTCGTTTTTTGGAGCAGTTTTTCTAGGCTCTATGGGACCGAACGGGCTGAAATTTTGTAATTGTGATGAGAATTGTAGGCCATATAGAATTCAGTCACAAAATCTCCATAAAGTTGTATTTTTAGAAAAATCATGATTTTTATGGACGCTAATTTCAGACTTGGGTTCGGACTTTGGAAACACTTTTATCAGGCTCTATGGGACCAAACGGGCTGAAATTTTGGAATGGAATGGTAGGTAGTCGAAATCGAATTCATTCCTAAAATCTCCATAAAGTTGTATTTTAAGAAATATGGACTCTAATTTCAGACTTTTGTTCGACTTTTGGAAGCAGTTTTATGAGGCTCTATGGGACCAAACGGGCTGAAATTTTGGAATTGTTATGAGTATTGTAGTAGAAATCGAATTCAGTCACAAAATCTCTAAAAAAATGTATTTTTAGAAAAATTATGACTTTTTCCGACGCTAATTTCAGACTATTGTTTCGTTTTTTGGAGCAGTTTTTCTAGGCTCTATGGGACCGAACGGGCTGAAATTTTGTAATTGTGATGAGAATTGTAGGCCAAATAGAATTCCGTCACAAAATCTCCATAAAGTTGTATTTTTAGAAAAATCATGATTTTTATGGACGCTAATTTCAGACTTGGGTTCGGACTTTGGAAACACTTTTATCAGGCTCTATGGGACCAAACGGGCTGAAATTTTGGAGTGGAATGGTAGGTAGTCGAAATCGAATTCATTCCTAAAATCTCCATAAAGTTGTATTTTAAGAAATATGGACTCTAATTTCAGACTTTGGTTCGACTTTTGGAAGCAGTTTTATGAGGCTCTATGGGACCAAACGGGCTGAAATTTTGGAATGGAATGGTAGGTAGTCGAAATCGAATTCATTCCTAAAATCTCCATAAAGTTGTATTTTAAGAAATATGGACTCTAATTTCGGACTTTGGTTCGACTTTTGGAAGCAGTTTTATGAGGCTCTATGAGACCAAACGGGCTGAAATTTTGGAATGGAATGGTAGGTAGTCGAAATCGAATTCATTCCTAAAATCTCCATAAAGTTGTATTTTAAGAAATATGGACTCTAATTTCGGACTTTGGTTCGACTTTTGGAAGCAGTTTTATGAGGCTCTATGAGACCAAACGGGCTGAAATTTTGGAATTGTTATGAGTATTGTAGTAGAAATCGAATTCAGTCACAAAATCTCTAAAAAAATGTATTTTTAGAAAAATTATGACTTTTTCCGACGCTAATTTCAGACTATTGTTTCGTTTTTTGGAGCAGTTTATCTAGGCTCTATGGGACCGAACGGGCTTAAATTTTGTAATTGTGATGAGAATTGTAGGCCAAATAGAATTCAGTCACAAAATCTCCATAAAGTTGTATTTTTAGAAAAATCATGATTTTTATGGACGCTAATTTCAGACTTGGGTTCGGACTTTGGAAACACTTTTATCAGGCTTTATGGGACCAAACGGGCTGAAATTTTGGAATGGAATGGTAGGTAGTCGAAATCGAATTCATTCCTAAAATCTCCATAAAGTTGTATTTTAAGAAATATGGACTCTAATTTCAGACTTTGGTTCGACTTTTGGAAGCAGTTTTATGAGGCTCTATGGGACCAAACGGGCTGAAATTTTGGAATTGTTATGAGTATTGTAGTAGAAATCGAATTCAGTCACAAAATCTCTAAAAAAATGTATTTTTAGAAAAATTATGACTTTTTCCGACGCTAATTTCAGACTTTTGTTTCGTTTTTTGGAGCAGTTTATCTAGGCTCTATGGGACCGAACGGGCTGAAATTTTGTAATTGTGATGAGAATTGTAGGCCAAATAGAATTCAGTCACAAAATCTCCATAAAGTTGTATTTTTAGAAAAATCATGATTTTTATGGACGCTAATTTCAGACTTGGGTTCGGACTTTGGAAACACTTTTATCAGGCTCTATGGGACCAAACGGGCTGAAATTTTGGAATGGAATGGTAGGTAGTCGAAATCGAATTCATTCCTAAAATCTCCATAAAGTTGTATTTTAAGAAATATGGACTCTAATTTCAGACTTTGGTTCGACTTTTGGAAGCAGTTTTATGAGGCTCTATGGGACCAAACGGGCTGAAATTTTGGAATTGTTATGAGTATTGTAGTAGAAATCGAATTCAGTCACAAAATCTCTAAAAAAATGTATTTTTAGAAAAATTATGACTTTTTCCGACGCTAATTTCAGACTATTGTTTCGTTTTTTGGAGCAGTTTATCTAGGCTCTATGGGACCGAACGGGCTGAAATTTTGTAATTGTGATGAGAATTGTAGGCCAAATAGAATTCAGTCACAAAATCTCCATAAAGTTGTATTTTTAGAAAAATCATGATTTTTATGGACGCTAATTTCAGACTTGGGTTCGGACTTTGGAAACACTTTTATCAGGCTCTATGGGACCAAACGGGCTGAAATTTTGGAATGGAATGGTAGGTAGTCGAAATCGAATTCATTCCTAAAATCTCCATAAAGTTGTATTTTAAGAAATATGGACTCTAATTTCAGACTTTGGTTCGACTTTTGGAAGCAGTTTTATGAGGCTCTATGGGACCAAACGGGCTGAAATTTTGGAATTGTTATGAGTATTGTAGTAGAAATCGAATTCAGTCACAAAATCTCTAAAAAAATGTATTTTTAGAAAAATTATGACTTTTTCCGACGCTAATTTCAGACTTTTGTTTCGTTTTTTGGAGCAGTTTATTTAGGCTCTATGGGACCGAACGGGCTGAAATTTTGTAATTGTGATGAGAATTGTAGGCCAAATAGAATTCAGTCACCAAATCTCCATAAAGTTGTATTTTTAGAAAAATCATGATTTTTATGGACGCTAATTTCAGACTTGGGTTCGGACTTTGGAAACACTTTTATCAGGCTCTATGGGACCAAACGGGCTGAAATTTTGGAATGGAATGGTAGGTAGTCGAAATCGAATTCATTCCTAAAATCTCCATAAAGTTGTATTTTAAGAAATATGGACTCTAATTTCAGACTTTGGTTCGACTTTTGGAAGCAGTTTTATGAGGCTCTATGGGACCAAACGGGCTGAAATTTTGGAATTGTTATGAGTATTGTAGTAGAAATCGAATTCAGTCACAAAATCTCTAAAAAAATGTATTTTTAGAAAAATTATGACTTTTTCCGACGCTAATTTCAGACTTCTGTTTCGTTTTTTGGAGCAGTTTATCTAGGCTCTATGGGACCGAACGGGCTGAAATTTTGTAATTGTGATGAGAATTGTAGGCCAAATAGAATTCAGTCACAAAATCTCCATAAAGTTGTATTTTTAGAAAAATCATGATTTTTATGGACGCTAATTTCAGACTTGGGTTCGGACTTTGGAAACACTTTTATCAGGCTCTATGGGACCAAACGGGCTGAAATTTTGGAATGGAATGGTAGGTAGTCGAAATCGAATTCATTCCTAAAATCTCCATAAAGTTGTATTTTAAGAAATATGGACTCTAATTTCTGACTTTGGTTCGACTTTTGGAAGCAGTTTTATAAGGCTCTATGGGACCAAACGGGCTGAAATTTTGGAATTGTTATGAGTATTGTAGTAGAAATCGAATTCAGTCACAAAATCTCTAAAAAAATGTATTTTTAGAAAAATTATGACTTTTTCCGACGCTAATTTCAGACTATTGTTTCGTTTTTTGGAGCAGTTTATCTAGGCTCTATGGGACCGAACGGGCTGAAATTTTGTAATTGTGATGAGAATTGTAGGCCAAATAGAATTCAGTCACAAAATCTCCATAAAGTTGTATTTTTAGAAAAATCATGATTTTTATGGACGCTAATTTCAGACTTGGGTTCGGACTTTGGAAACACTTTTATCAGGCTCTATGGGACCAAACGGGCTGAAATTTTGGAATGGAATGGTAGGTAGTCGAAATCGAATTCATTCCTAAAATCTCCATAAAGTTGTATTTTAAGAAATATGGACTCTAATTTCAGACTTTGGTTCGACTTTTGGAAGCAGTTTTATGAGGCTCTATGGGACCAAACGGGCTGAAATTTTGGAATTGTTATGAGTATTGTAGTAGAAATCGAATTCAGTCACAAAATCTCTAAAAAAATGTATTTTTAGAAAAATTATGACTTTTTCCGACGCTAATTTCAGACTATTGTTTCGTTTTTTGGAGCAGTTTTTCTAGGCTCTATGGGACCGAACGGGCTGAAATTTTGTAATTGTGATGAGAATTGTAGGCCATATAGAATTCAGTCACAAAATCTCCATAAAGTTGTATTTTTAGAAAAATCATGAATTTTATGGACGCTAATTTCAGACTTGGGTTCGGACTTTGGAAACACTTTTATCAGGCTCTATGGGACCAAACGGGCTGAAATTTTGGAATGGAATGGTAGGTAGTCGAAATCGAATTCATTCCTAAAATCTCCATAAAGTTGTATTTTAAGAAATATGGACTCTAATTTCAGACTTTTGTTCGACTTTTGGAAGCAGTTTTATGAGGCTCTATGGGACCAAACGGGCTGAAATTTTGGAATTGTTATGAGTATTTAGTAGAAATCGAATTCAGTCACAAAATCTCTAAAAAAATGTATTTTTAGAAAAATTATGACTTTTTCCGACGCTAATTTCAGACTATTGTTTCGTTTTTTGGAGCAGTTTTTCTAGGCTCTATGGGACCGAACGGGCTGAAATTTTGTAATTGTGATGAGAATTGTAGGCCAAATAGAATTCAGTCACAAAATCTCCATAAAGTTGTATTTTTAGAAAAATCATGATTTTTATGGACGCTAATTTCAGACTTGGGTTCGGACTTTGGAAACACTTTTATCAGGCTCTATGGGACCAAACGGGCTGAAATTTTGGAATGGAATGGTAGGTAGTCGAAATCGAATTCATTCCTAAAATCTCCATAAAGTTGTATTTTAAGAAATATGGACTCTAATTTCTGACTTTGGTTCGACTTTTGGAAGCAGTTTTATAAGGCTCTATGGGACCAAACGGGCTGAAATTTTGGAATTGTTATGAGTATTGTAGTAGAAATCGAATTCAGTCACAAAATCTCTAAAAAAATGTATTTTTAGAAAAATTATGACTTTTTCCGACGCTAATTTCAGACTATTGTTTCGTTTTTTGGAGCAGTTTATCTAGGCTCTATGGGACCGAACGGGCTGAAATTTTGTAATTGTGATGAGAATTGTAGGCCAAATAGAATTCAGTCACAAAATCTCCATAAAGTTGTATTTTTAGAAAAATCATGATTTTTATGGACGCTAATTTCAGACTTGGGTTCGGACTTTGGAAACACTTTTATCAGGCTCTATGGGACCAAACGGGCTGAAATTTTGGAATGGAATGGTAGGTAGTCGAAATCGAATTCATTCCTAAAATCTCCATAAAGTTGTATTTTAAGAAATATGGACTCTAATTTCAGACTTTGGTTCGACTTTTGGAAGCAGTTTTATGAGGCTCTATGGGACCAAACGGGCTGAAATTTTGGAATTGTTATGAGTATTGTAGTAGAAATCGAATTCAGTCACAAAATCTCTAAAAAAATGTATTTTTAGAAAAATTATGACTTTTTCCGACGCTAATTTCAGACTATTGTTTCGTTTTTTGGAGCAGTTTTTCTAGGCTCTATGGGACCGAACGGGCTGAAATTTTGTAATTGTGATGAGAATTGTAGGCCATATAGAATTCAGTCACAAAATCTCCATAAAGTTGTATTTTTAGAAAAATCATGATTTTTATGGACGCTAATTTCAGACTTGGGTTCGGACTTTGGAAACACTTTTATCAGGCTCTATGGGACCAAACGGGCTGAAATTTTGGAATGGAATGGTAGGTAGTCGAAATCGAATTCATTCCTAAAATCTCCATAAAGTTGTATTTTAAGAAATATGGACTCTAATTTCAGACTTTTGTTCGACTTTTGGAAGCAGTTTTATGAGGCTCTATGGGACCAAACGGGCTGAAATTTTGGAATTGTTATGAGTATTTAGTAGAAATCGAATTCAGTCACAAAATCTCTAAAAAAATGTATTTTTAGAAAAATTATGACTTTTTCCGACGCTAATTTCAGACTATTGTTTCGTTTTTTGGAGCAGTTTATCTAGGCTCTATGGGACCGAACGGGCTTAAATTTTGTAATTGTGATGAGAATTGTAGGCCAAATAGAATTCAGTCACAAAATCTCCATAAAGTTGTATTTTTAGAAAAATCATGATTTTTATGGACGCTAATTTCAGACTTGGGTTCGGACTTTGGAAACACTTTTATCAGGCTTTATGGGACCAAACGGGCTGAAATTTTGGAATGGAATGGTAGGTAGTCGAAATCGAATTCATTCCTAAAATCTCCATAAAGTTGTATTTTAAGAAATATGGACTCTAATTTCAGACTTTTGTTCGACTTTTGGAAGCAGTTTTATGAGGCTCTATGGGACCAAACGGGCTGAAATTTTGGAATTGTTATGAGTATTTAGTAGAAATCGAATTCAGTCACAAAATCTCTAAAAAAATGTATTTTTAGAAAAATTATGACTTTTTCCGACGCTAATTTCAGACTATTGTTTCGTTTTTTGGAGCAGTTTTTCTAGGCTCTATGGGACCGAACGGGCTGAAATTTTGTAATTGTGATGAGAATTGTAGGCCAAATAGAATTCAGTCACAAAATCTCCATAAAGTTGTATTTTTAGAAAAATCATGATTTTTATGGACGCTAATTTCAGACTTGGGTTCGGACTTTGGAAACACTTTTATCAGGCTCTATGGGACCAAACGGGCTGAAATTTTGGAATGGAATGGTAGGTAGTCGAAATCGAATTCATTCCTAAAATCTCCATAAAGTTGTATTTTAAGAAATATGGACTCTAATTTCAGACTTTGGTTCGACTTTTGGAAGCAGTTTTATGAGGCTCTATGGGACCAAACGGGCTGAAATTTTGGAATTGTTATGAGTATTGTAGTAGAAATCGAATTCAGTCACAAAATCTCTAAAAAAATGTATTTTTAGAAAAATTATGACTTTTTCCGACGCTAATTTCAGACTATTGTTTCGTTTTTTGGAGCAGTTTTTCTAGGCTCTATGGGACCGAACGGGCTGAAATTTTGTAATTGTGATGAGAATTGTAGGCCATATAGAATTCAGTCACAAAATCTCCATAAAGTTGTATTTTTAGAAAAATCATGATTTTTATGGACGCTAATTTCAGACTTGGGTTCGGACTTTGGAAACACTTTTATCAGGCTCTATGGGACCAAACGGGCTGAAATTTTGGAATGGAATGGTAGGTAGTCGAAATCGAATTCATTCCTAAAATCTCCATAAAGTTGTATTTTAAGAAATATGGACTCTAATTTCAGACTTTTGTTCGACTTTTGGAAGCAGTTTTATGAGGCTCTATGGGACCAAACGGGCTGAAATTTTGGAATTGTTATGAGTATTTAGTAGAAATCGAATTCAGTCACAAAATCTCTAAAAAAATGTATTTTTAGAAAAATTATGACTTTTTCCGACGCTAATTTCAGACTATTGTTTCGTTTTTTGGAGCAGTTTTTCTAGGCTCTATGGGACCGAACGGGCTGAAATTTTGTAATTGTGATGAGAATTGTAGGCCAAATAGAATTCCGTCACAAAATCTCCATAAAGTTGTATTTTTAGAAAAATCATGATTTTTATGGACGCTAATTTCAGACTTGGGTTCGGACTTTGGAAACACTTTTATCAGGCTCTATGGGACCAAACGGGCTGAAATTTTGGAGTGGAATGGTAGGTAGTCGAAATCGAATTCATTCCTAAAATCTCCATAAAGTTGTATTTTAAGAAATATGGACTCTAATTTCAGACTTTGGTTCGACTTTTGGAAGCAGTTTTATGAGGCTCTATGGGACCAAACGGGCTGAAATTTTGGAATTGTTATGAGTATTTTAGTAGAAATCGAATTCAGTCACAAAATCTCTAAAAAAATGTATTTTTAGAAAAATTATGACTTTTTCCGACGCTAATTTCAGACTATTGTTTCGTTTTTTGGAGCAGTTTATCTAGGCTCTATGGGACCGAACGGGCTGAAATTTTGTAATTGTGATGAGAATTGTAGGCCAAATAGAATTCAGTCACAAAATCTCCATAAAGTTGTATTTTTAGAAAAATCATGATTTTTATGGACGCTAATTTCAGACTTGGGTTCGGACTTTGGAAACACTTTTATCAGGCTCTATGGGACCAAACGGGCTGAAATTTTGGAATGGAATGGTAGGTAGTCGAAATCGAATTCATTCCTAAAATCTCCATAAAGTTGTATTTTAAGAAATATGGACTCTAATTTCAGACTTTGGTTCGACTTTTGGAAGCAGTTTTATGAGGCTCTATGGGACCAAACGGGCTGAAATTTTGGAATTGTTATGAGTATTGTAGTAGAAATCGAATTCAGTCACAAAATCTCTAAAAAAATGTATTTTTAGAAAAATTATGACTTTTTCCGACGCTAATTTCAGACTATTGTTTCGTTTTTTGGAGCAGTTTTTCTAGGCTCTATGGGACCGAACGGGCTGAAATTTTGTAATTGTGATGAGAATTGTAGGCCAAATAGAATTCAGTCACAAAATCTCCATAAAGTTGTATTTTTAGAAAAATCATGATTTTTATGGACGCTAATTTCAGACTTGGGTTCGGACTTTGGAAACACTTTTATCAGGCTCTATGGGACCAAACGGGCTGAAATTTTGGAATGGAATGGTAGGTAGTCGAAATCGAATTCATTCCTAAAATCTCCATAAAGTTGTATTTTAAGAAATATGGACTCTAATTTCAGACTTTGGTTCGACTTTTGGAAGCAGTTTTATGAGGCTCTATGGGACCAAACGGGCTGAAATTTTGGAATTGTTATGAGTATTGTAGTAGAAATCGAATTCAGTCACAAAATCTCTAAAAAAATGTATTTTTAGAAAAATTATGACTTTTTCCGACGCTAATTTCAGACTATTGTTTCGTTTTTTGGAGCAGTTTATCTAGGCTCTATGGGACCGAACGGGCTGAAATTTTGTAATTGTGATGAGAATTGTAGGCCAAATAGAATTCAGTCACAAAATCTCCATAAAGTTGTATTTTTAGAAAAATCATGATTTTTATGGACGCTAATTTCAGACTTGGGTTCGGACTTTGGAAACACTTTTATCAGGCTCTATGGGACCAAACGGGCTGAAATTTTGGAATGGAATGGTAGGTAGTCGAAATCGAATTCATTCCTAAAATCTCCATAAAGTTGTATTTTAAGAAATATGGACTCTAATTTCAGACTTTGGTTCGACTTTTGGAAGCAGTTTTATGAGGCTCTATGGGACCAAACGGGCTGAAATTTTGGAATTGTTATGAGTATTGTAGTAGAAATCGAATTCAGTCACAAAATCTCTAAAAAAATGTATTTTTAGAAAAATTATGACTTTTTCCGACGCTAATTTCAGACTATTGTTTCGTTTTTTGGAGCAGTTTTTCTAGGCTCTATGGGACCGAACGGGCTGAAATTTTGTAATTGTGATGAGAATTGTAGGCCATATAGAATTCAGTCACAAAATCTCCATAAAGTTGTATTTTTAGAAAAATCATGATTTTTATGGACGCTAATTTCAGACTTGGGTTCGGACTTTGGAAACACTTTTATCAGGCTCTATGGGACCAAACGGGCTGAAATTTTGGAATGGAATGGTAGGTAGTCGAAATCGAATTCATTCCTAAAATCTCCATAAAGTTGTATTTTAAGAAATATGGACTCTAATTTCAGACTTTTGTTCGACTTTTGGAAGCAGTTTTATGAGGCTCTATGGGACCAAACGGGCTGAAATTTTGGAATTGTTATGAGTATTTAGTAGAAATCGAATTCAGTCACAAAATCTCTAAAAAAATGTATTTTTAGAAAAATTATGACTTTTTCCGACGCTAATTTCAGACTATTGTTTCGTTTTTTGGAGCAGTTTTTCTAGGCTCTATGGGACCGAACGGGCTGAAATTTTGTAATTGTGATGAGAATTGTAGGCCAAATAGAATTCAGTCACAAAATCTCCATAAAGTTGTATTTTTAGAAAAATCATGATTTTTATGGACGCTAATTTCAGACTTGGGTTCGGACTTTGGAAACACTTTTATCAGGCTCTATGGGACCAAACGGGCTGAAATTTTGGAATGGAATGGTAGGTAGTCGAAATCGAATTCATTACTAAAATCTCCATAAAGTTGTATTTTAAGAAATATGGACTCTAATTTCAGACTTTGGTTCGACTTTTGGAAGCAGTTTTATGAGGCTCTATGGGACCAAACGGGCTGAAATTTTGGAATTGTTATGAGTATTGTAGTAGAAATCGAATTCAGTCACAAAATCTCTAAAAAAATGTATTTTTAGAAAAATTATGACTTTTTCCGACGCTAATTTCAGACTTTTGTTTCGTTTTTTGGAGCAGTTTATCTAGGCTCTATGGGACCGAACGGGCTGAAATTTTGTAATTGTGATGAGAATTGTAGGCCAAATAGAATTCAGTCACAAAATCTCCATAAAGTTGTATTTTTAGAAAAATCATGATTTTTATGGACGCTAATTTCAGACTTGGGTTCGGACTTTGGAAACACTTTTATCAGGCTCTATGGGACCAAACGGGCTGAAATTTTGGAATGGAATGGTAGGTAGTCGAAATCGAATTCATTCCTAAAATCTCCATAAAGTTGTATTTTAAGAAATATGGACTCTAATTTCAGACTTTGGTTCGACTTTTGGAAGCAGTTTTATGAGGCTCTATGGGACCAAACGGGCTGAAATTTTGGAATTGTTATGAGTATTGTAGTAGAAATCGAATTCAGTCACAAAATCTCTAAAAAAATGTATTTTTAGAAAAATTATGACTTTTTCCGACGCTAATTTCAGACTATTGTTTCGTTTTTTGGAGCAGTTTATCTAGGCTCTATGGGACCGAACGGGCTGAAATTTTGTAATTGTGATGAGAATTGTAGGCCAAATAGAATTCAGTCACAAAATCTCCATAAAGTTGTATTTTTAGAAAAATCATGATTTTTATGGACGCTAATTTCAGACTTGGGTTCGGACTTTGGAAACACTTTTATCAGGCTCTATGGGACCAAACGGGCTGAAATTTTGGAATGGAATGGTAGGTAGTCGAAATCGAATTCATTCCTAAAATCTCCATAAAGTTGTATTTTAAGAAATATGGACTCTAATTTCAGACTTTGGTTCGACTTTTGGAAGCAGTTTTATGAGGCTCTATGGGACCAAACGGGCTGAAATTTTGGAATTGTTATGAGTATTGTAGTAGAAATCGAATTCAGTCACAAAATCTCTAAAAAAATGTATTTTTAGAAAAATTATGACTTTTTCCGACGCTAATTTCAGACTATTGTTTCGTTTTTTGGAGCAGTTTTTCTAGGCTCTATGGGACCGAACGGGCTGAAATTTTGTAATTGTGATGAGAATTGTAGGCCATATAGAATTCAGTCACAAAATCTCCATAAAGTTGTATTTTTAGAAAAATCATGATTTTTATGGACGCTAATTTCAGACTTGGGTTCGGACTTTGGAAACACTTTTATCAGGCTCTATGGGACCAAACGGGCTGAAATTTTGGAATGGAATGGTAGGTAGTCGAAATCGAATTCATTCCTAAAATCTCCATAAAGTTGTATTTTAAGAAATATGGACTCTAATTTCAGACTTTTGTTCGACTTTTGGAAGCAGTTTTATGAGGCTCTATGGGACCAAACGGGCTGAAATTTTGGAATTGTTATGAGTATTTAGTAGAAATCGAATTCAGTCACAAAATCTCTAAAAAAATGTATTTTTAGAAAAATTATGACTTTTTCCGACGCTAATTTCAGACTATTGTTTCGTTTTTTGGAGCAGTTTTTCTAGGCTCTATGGGACCGAACGGGCTGAAATTTTGTAATTGTGATGAGAATTGTAGGCCAAATAGAATTCAGTCACAAAATCTCCATAAAGTTGTATTTTTAGAAAAATCATGATTTTTATGGACGCTAATTTCAGACTTGGGTTCGGACTTTCAGGCTCTATGGGACCAAACGGGCTGAAATTTTGGAGTGGAATGGTAGGTAGTCGAAATCGAATTCATTCCTAAAATCTCCATAAAGTTGTATTTTAAGAAATATGGACTCTAATTTCAGACTTTGGTTCGACTTTTGGAAGCAGTTTTATGAGGCTCTATGGGACCAAACGGGCTGAAATTTTGGAATTGTTATGAGTATTGTAGTAGAAATCGAATTCAGTCACAAAATCTCTAAAAAAATGTATTTTTAGAAAAATTATGACTTTTTCCGACGCTAATTTCAGACTATTGTTTCGTTTTTTGGAGCAGTTTATCTAGGCTCTATGGGACCGAACGGGCTGAAATTTTGTAATTGTGATGAGAATTGTAGGCCAAATAGAATTCAGTCACAAAATCTCCATAAAGTTGTATTTTTAGAAAAATCATGATTTTTATGGACGCTAATTTCAGACTTGGGTTCGGACTTTGGAAACACTTTTATCAGGCTCTATGGGACCAAACGGGCTGAAATTTTGGAATGGAATGGTAGGTAGTCGAAATCGAATTCATTCCTAAAATCTCCATAAAGTTGTATTTTAAGAAATATGGACTCTAATTTCAGACTTTGGTTCGACTTTTGGAAGCAGTTTTATGAGGCTCTATGGGACCAAACGGGCTGAAATTTTGGAATTGTTATGAGTATTGTAGTAGAAATCGAATTCAGTCACAAAATCTCTAAAAAATGTATTTTTAGAAAAATTATGACTTTTTCCGACGCTAATTTCAGACTTTTGTTTCGTTTTTTGGAGCAGTTTATCTAGGCTCTATGGGACCGAACGGGCTGAAATTTTGTAATTGTGATGAGAATTGTAGGCCAAATAGAATTCAGTCACAAAATCTCCATAAAGTTGTATTTTTAGAAAAATCATGATTTTTATGGACGCTAATTTCAGACTTGGGTTCGGACTTTGGAAACACTTTTATCAGGCTCTATGGGACCAAACGGGCTGAAATTTTGGAATGGAATGGTAGGTAGTCGAAATCGAATTCATTCCTAAAATCTCCATAAAGTTGTATTTTAAGAAATATGGACTCTAATTTCAGACTTTGGTTCGACTTTTGGAAGCAGTTTTATGAGGCTCTATGGGACCAAACGGGCTGAAATTTTGGAATTGTTATGAGTATTGTAGTAGAAATCGAATTCAGTCACAAAATCTCTAAAAAAATGTATTTTTAGAAAAATTATGACTTTTTCCGACGCTAATTTCAGACTATTGTTTCGTTTTTTGGAGCAGTTTTTCTAGGCTCTATGGGACCGAACGGGCTGAAATTTTGTAATTGTGATGAGAATTGTAGGCCAAATAGAATTCAGTCACAAAATCTCCATAAAGTTGTATTTTTAGAAAAATCATGATTTTTATGGACGCTAATTTCAGACTTGGGTTCGGACTTTGGAAACACTTTTATCAGGCTCTATGGGACCAAACGGGCTGAAATTTTGGAATGGAATGGTAGGTAGTCGAAATCGAATTCATTCCTAAAATCTCCATAAAGTTGTATTTTAAGAAATATGGACTCTAATTTCAGACTTTGGTTCGACTTTTGGAAGCAGTTTTATGAGGCTCTATGGGACCAAACGGGCTGAAATTTTGGAATGGAATGGTAGGTAGTCGAAATCGAATTCATTCCTAAAATCTCCATAAAGTTGTATTTTAAGAAATATGGACTCTAATTTCGGACTTTGGTTCGACTTTTGGAAGCAGTTTTATGAGGCTCTATGAGACCAAACGGGCTGAAATTTTGGAATGGAATGGTAGGTAGTCGAAATCGAATTCATTCCTAAAATCTCCATAAAGTTGTATTTTAAGAAATATGGACTCTAATTTCGGACTTTGGTTCGACTTTTGGAAGCAGTTTTATGAGGCTCTATGAGACCAAACGGGCTGAAATTTTGGAATTGTTATGAGTATTGTAGTAGAAATCGAATTCAGTCACAAAATCTCTAAAAAAATGTATTTTTAGAAAAATTATGACTTTTTCCGACGCTAATTTCAGACTATTGTTTCGTTTTTTGGAGCAGTTTATCTAGGCTCTATGGGACCGAACGGGCTTAAATTTTGTAATTGTGATGAGAATTGTAGGCCAAATAGAATTCAGTCACAAAATCTCCATAAAGTTGTATTTTTAGAAAAATCATGATTTTTATGGACGCTAATTTCAGACTTGGGTTCGGACTTTGGAAACACTTTTATCAGGCTTTATGGGACCAAACGGGCTGAAATTTTGGAATGGAATGGTAGGTAGTCGAAATCGAATTCATTCCTAAAATCTCCATAAAGTTGTATTTTAAGAAATATGGACTCTAATTTCAGACTTTGGTTCGACTTTTGGAAGCAGTTTTATGAGGCTCTATGAAACCAAACGGGCTGAAATTTTGGAATTGTTATGAGTATTGTAGTAGAAATCGAATTCAGTCACAAAATCTCAAAAAAAATGTATTTTTAGAAAAATTATGACTTTTTCCGACGCTAATTTAAGACTATTGTTTCGTTTTTTGGAGCAGTTTTTCTAGGCTCTATGGGACCGAACGGGCTGAAATTTTGTAATTGTGATGAGAATTGTAGGCCAAATAGAATTCAGTCACAAAATCTCCATTAAGTTTTATTTTTAGAAAAATCATGATTTTTATGGACGCTAATTTCAGACTTGGGTTCGGACTTTGGAAACACTTTTATCAGGCTCTATGGGACCAAACGGGCTGAAATTTTGGAATGGAATGGTAGGTAGTCGAAATCGAATTCATTCCTAAAATCTCCATAAAGTTGTATTTTAAGAAATATGGACTCTAATTTCAGACTTTGGTTCGACTTTTGGAAGCAGTTTTATGAGGCTCTATGGGACCAAACGGGCTGAAATTTTGGAATTGTTATGAGTATTGTAGTAGAAATCGAATTCAGTCACAAAATCTCTAAAAAAATGTATTTTTAGAAAAATTATGACTTTTTCCGACGCTAATTTCAGACTATTGTTTCGTTTTTTGGAGCAGTTTTTCTAGGCTCTATGGGACCGAACGGGGTGAAATTTTGTAATTGTGATGAGAATTGTAGGCCAAATAGATTTCAGTCACAAAATCTCCATAAAGTTGTATTTTTAGAAAAATCATGATTTTTATGGACGCTAATTTCAGACTTGGGTTCGGACTTTGGAAACACTTTTATCAGGCTCTATGGGACCAAACGGGCTGAAATTTTGGAATGGAATGGTAGGTAGTCGAAATCGAATTCATTCCTAAAATCTCCATAAAGTTGTATTTTAAGAAATATGGACTCTAATTTCAGACTTTGGTTCGACTTTTGGAAGCAGTTTTATGAGGCTCTATGGGACCAAACGGGCTGAAATTTTGGAATTGTTATGAGTATTGTAGTAGAAATCGAATTCAGTCACAAAATCTCTAAAAAAATGTATTTTTAGAAAAATTATGACTTTTTCCGACGCTAATTTCAGACTATTGTTTCGTTTTTTGGAGCAGTTTTTCTAGGCTCTATGGGACCGAACGGGCTGAAATTTTGTAATTGTGATGAGAATTGTAGGCCAAATAGAATTCAGTCACAAAATCTCCATAAAGTTGTATTTTTAGAAAAATCATGATTTTTATGGACGCTAATTTCAGACTTGGGTTCGGACTTTGGAAACACTTTTATCAGGCTCTATGGGACCAAACGGGCTGAAATTTTGGAATGGAATGGTAGGTAGTCGAAATCGAATTCATTCCTAAAATCTCCATAAAGTTGTATTTTAAGAAATATGGACTCTAATTTCAGACTTTGGTTCGACTTTTGGAAGCAGTTTTATGAGGCTCTATGGGACCAAACGGGCTGAAATTTTGGAATTGTTATGAGTATTGTAGTAGAAATCGAATTCAGTCACAAAATCTCTAAAAAAATGTATTTTTAGAAAAATTATGACTTTTTCCGACGCTAATTTCAGACTATTGTTTCGTTTTTTGGAGCAGTTTTTCTAGGCTCTATGGGACCGAACGGGCTGAAATTTTGTAATTGTGATGAGAATTGTAGGCCAAATAGATTTCAGTCACAAAATCTCCATAAAGTTGTATTTTTAGAAAAATCATGATTTTTATGGACGCTAATTTCAGACTTGGGTTCGGACTTTGGAAACACTTTTATCAGGCTCTATGGGACCAAACGGGCTGAAATTTTGGAATGGAATGGTAGGTAGTCGAAATCGAATTCATTCCTAAAATCTCCATAAAGTTGTATTTTAAGAAATATGGACTCTAATTTCAGACTTTGGTTCGACTTTTGGAAGCAGTTTTATGAGGCTCTATGGGACCAAACGGGCTGAAATTTTGGAATTGTTATGAGTATTGTAGTAGAAATCGAATTCAGTCACAAAATCTCTAAAAAAATGTATTTTTAGAAAAATTATGACTTTTTCCGACGCTAATTTCAGACTATTGTTTCGTTTTTTGGAGCAGTTTTTCTAGGCTCTATGGGACCGAACGGGCTGAAATTTTGTAATTGTGATGAGAATTGTAGGCCAAATAGAATTCAGTCACAAAATCTCCATAAAGTTGTATTTTTAGAAAAATCATGATTTTTATGGACGCTAATTTCAGACTTGGGTTCGGACTTTGGAAACACTTTTATCAGGCTCTATGGGACCAAACGGGCTGAAATTTTGGAATGGAATGGTAGGTAGTAGAAATCGAATTCATTCCTAAAATCTCCATAAAGTTGTATTTTAAGAAATATGGACTCTAATTTCAGACTTTGGTTCGACTTTTGGAAGCAGTTTTATGAGGCTCTATGGGACCAAACGGGCTGAAATTTTGGAAAGGAATGGTAGGTAGTCGAAATCGAATTCATTCCTAAAATCTCCATAAAGTTGTATTTTAAGAAATATGGACTCTAATTTCGGACTTTGGTTCGACTTTTGGAAGCAGTTTTATGAGGCTCTATGAGACCAAACGGGCTGAAATTTTGGAATTGTTATGAGTATTGTAGTAGAAATCGAATTCAGTCACAAAATCTCTAAAAAAATGTATTTTTAGAAAAATTATGACTTTTTCCGACGCTAATTTCAGACTATTGTTTCGTTTTTTGGAGCAGTTTATCTAGGCTCTATGGGACCGAACGGGCTGAAATTTTGTAATTGTGATGAGAATTGTAGGCCAAATAGAATTCAGTCACAAAATCTCCATAAAGTTGTAGTTTTAGAAAAATCATGATTTTTATGGACGCTAATTTCAGACTTGGGTTCGGAATTTGGAAACACTTTTATCAGGCTCTATGGGACCAAACGGGCTGAAATTTTGGAATGGAATGGTAGGTAGTCGAAATCGAATTCATTCCTAAAATCTCCATAAAGTTGTATTTTAAGAAATATGGACTCTAATTTCAGACTTTGGTTCGACTTTTGGAAGCAGTTTTATGAGGCTCTATGGGACCAAACGGGCTGAAATTTTGGAATTGTTATGAGTATTGTAGTAGAAATCGAATTCAGTCACAAAATCTCAAAAAAAATGTATTTTTAGAAAAATTATGACTTTTTCCGACGCTAATTTAAGACTATTGTTTCGTTTTTTGGAGCAGTTTTTCTAGGCTCTATGGGACCGAACGGGCTGAAATTTTGTAATTGTGATGAGAATTGTAGGCCAAATAGAATTCAGTCACAAAATCTCCATAAAGTTGTATTTTTAGAAAAATCATGATTTTTATGGACGCTAATTTCAGACTTGGGTTCGGACTTTGGAAACACTTTTATCAGGCTCTATGGGACCAAACGGGCTGAAATTTTGGAATGGAATGGTAGGTAGTCGAAATCGAATTCATTCCTAAAATCTCCATAAAGTTGTATTTTAAGAAATATGGACTCTAATTTCAGACTTTGGTTCGACTTTTGGAAGCAGTTTTATGAGGCTCTATGGGACCAAACGGGCTGAAATTTTGGAATTGTTATGAGTATTGTAGTAGAAATCGAATGCAGTCACAAAATCTCTAAAGAAATGTATTTTTAGAAAAATTATGACTTTTTCCGACGCTAATTTCAGACTATTGTTTCGTTTTTTGGAGCAGTTTTTCTAGGCTCTATGGGACCGAACGGGCTGAAATTTTGTAATTGTGATGAGAATTGTAGGCCAAATAGATTTCAGTCACAAAATCTCCATAAAGTTGTATTTTTAGAAAAATCATGATTTTTATGGACGCTAATTTCAGACTTGGGTTCGGACTTTGGAAACACTTTTATCAGGCTCTATGGGACCAAACTGGCTGAAATTTTGGAATGGAATGGTAGGTAGTCGAAATCGAATTCATTCCTAAAATCTCCATAAAGTTGTATTTTAAGAAATATGGACTCTAATTTCAGACTTTGGTTCGACTTTTGGAAGCAGTTTTATGAGGCTCTATGGGACCAAACGGGCTGAAATTTTGGAATTGTTATGAGTATTGTAGTAGAAATCGAATTCAGTCACAAAATCTCTAAAAAAATGTATTTTTAGAAAAATTATGACTTTTTCCGACGCTAATTTCAGACTATTGTTTCGTTTTTTGGAGCAGTTTTTCTAGGCTCTATGGGACCGAACGGGCTGAAATTTTGTAATTGTGATGAGAATTGTAGGCCAAATAGAATTCAGTCACAAAATCTCCATAAAGTTGTATTTTTAGAAAAATCATGATTTTTATGGACGCTAATTTCAGACTTGGGTTCGGACTTTGGAAACACTTTTATCAGGCTCTATGGGACCAAACGGGCTGAAATTTTGGAATGGAATGGTAGGTAGTCGAAATCGAATTCATTCCTAAAATCTCCATAAAGTTGTATTTTAAGAAATATGGACTCTAATTTCAGACTTTTGTTCGACTTTTGGTAGCAGTTTTATGAGGCTCTATGGGACCAAACGGGCTGAAATTTTGGAATTGTTATGAGTATTGTAGTAGAAATCGAATTCAGTCACAAAATCTCTAAAAAAATGTATTTTTAGAAAAATTATGACTTTTTCCGACGCTAATTTCAGACTTTTGTTTCGTTTTTTGGAGCAGTTTATCTAGGCTCTATGGGACCGAACGGGCTGAAATTTTGTAATTGTGATGAGAATTGTAGGCCAAATAGAATTCAGTCACAAAATCTCCATAAAGTTGTATTTTTAGAAAAATCATGATTTTTATGGACGCTAATTTCAGACTTGGGTTCGGACTTTGGAAACACTTTTATCACGCTCTATGGGACCAAACGGGCTGAAATTTTGGAATGGAATGGTAGGTAGTCGAAATCGAATTAATTCCTAAAATCTCCATAAAGTTGTATTTTAAGAAATATGGACTCTAATTTCAGACTTTGGTTCGACTTTTGGAAGCAGTTTTATGAGGCTCTATGGGACCAAACGGGCTGAAATTTTGGAATGGAATGGTAGGTAGTCGAAATCGAATTCATTCCTAAAATCTCCATAAAGTTGTATTTTAAAAAATATGGACTCTAATTTCAGAATTTGGTTCGACTTTTGGAAGCAGTTTTATGAGGCTCTATGGGACCAAACGGGCTGAAATTTTGGAATTGTGATGAGAATTGTAGGCCAAATAGAATTCAGTCACAAAATCTCCATAAAATTGTATTTTTAGAAAAATCATGATTTTTATGGACGCTAATTTCAGACTTGGGTTCGGACTTTGGAAACACTTTTATCAGGCTCTATGGGACCAAACGGGCTGAAATTTTGGAATGGAATGGTAGGTAGTCGAAATCGAATTCATTCCTAAAATCTCCATAAAGTTGTATTTTAAGAAATATGGACTCTAATTTCAGACTTTGGTTCGACTTTTGGAAGCAGTTTTATGAGGCTCTATGGGACCAAACGGGCTGAAATTTTGGAATTGTTATGAGTATTGTAGTAGAAATCGAATTCAGTCACGAAATCTCTAAAAAAATGTATTTTTAGAAAAATTATGACTTTTTCCGACGCTAATTTCAGACTATTGTTTCGTTTTAGGGAGCAGTTTATCTAGGCTCTATGGGACCGAACGGGCTGAAATTTTGTAATTGTGATGAGAATTGTAGGCCAAATAGAATTCAGTCACAAAATCTCCATAAAGTTGTATTTTTAGAAAAATCATGATTTTTATGGACGCTAATTTCAGACTTGGGTTCGGACTTTGGAAACACTTTTATCAGGCTCTATGGGACCAAACGGGCTGAAATTTTGGAATGGAATGGTAGGTAGTCGAAATCGAATTCATTCCTAAAATCTCCATAAAGTTGTATTTTAAGAAATATGGACTCTAATTTCAGACTTTGGTTCGACTTTTGGAAGCAGTTTTATGAGGCTCTATGGGACCAAACGGGCTGAAATTTTGGAATTGTTATGAGTATTGTAGTAGAAATCGAATTCAGTCACGAAATCTCTAAAAAAATGTATTTTTAGAAAAATTATGACTTTTTCCGACGCTAATTTCAGACTATTGTTTCGTTTTAGGGAGCTGTTTATCTAGGCTCTATGGGACCTAACGGGCTGAAATTTTGTAATTGTGATGAGAATTGTAGGCCAAATAGAATTCAGTCACAAAATCTCCATAAAGTTGTATTTTTAGAAAAATCATGATTTTTATGGACGCTAATTTCAGACTTGGGTTCGGACTTTGGAAACACTTTTATCAGGCTCTATGGGACCAAACGGGCTGAAATTTTGGAATGGAATGGTAGGTAGTCGAAATCGAATTCATTCCTAAAATCTCCATAAAGTTGTATTTTAAGAAATATGGACTCTAATTTCAGACTTTGGTTCGACTTTTGGAAGCAGTTTTATGAGGCTCTATGGGACCAAACGGGCTGAAATTTTGGAATTGTTATGAGTATTGTAGTAGAAATCGAATTCAGTCACGAAATCTCTAAAAAAATGTATTTTTAGAAAAATTATGACTTTTTCCGACGCTAATTTCAGACTATTGTTTCGTTTTAGGGAGCAGTTTATCTAGGCTCTATGGGACCGAACGGGCTGAAATTTTGTAATTGTGATGAGAATTGTAGGCCAAATAGAATTCAGTCACAAAATCTCCATAAAGTTGTATTTTTAGAAAAATCATGATTTTTATGGACGCTAATTTCAGACTTGGGTTCGGACTTTGGAAACACTTTTATCAGGCTCTATGGGACCAAACGGGCTGAAATTTTGGAATGGAATGGTAGGTAGTCGAAATCGAATTCATTCCTAAAATCTGCATAAAGTTGTATTTTAAGAAATATGGACTCTAATTTCAGACTTTGGTTCGACTTTTGGAAGCAGTTTTATGAGGCTCTATGGGACCAAACGGGCTGAAATTTTGGAATTGTTATGAGTATTGTAGTAGAAATCGAATTCAGTCACAAAATCTCTAAAAAAATGTATTTTTAGAAAAATTATGACTTTTTCCGACGCTAATTTCAGACTATTGTTTCGTTTTAGGGAGCAGTTTATCTAGGCTCTATGGGACCGAACGGGCTGAAATTTTGTAATTGTGATGAGAATTGTAGGCCAAATAGAATTCAGTCACAAAATCTCCATAAAGTTGTATTTTTAGAAAAATCATGATTTTTATGGACGCTAATTTCAGACTTGGGTTCGGACTTTGGAAACACTTTTATCACGCTCTATGGGACCAAACGGGCTGAAATTTTGGAATGGAATGGTAGGTAGTCGAAATCGAATTAATTCCTAAAATCTCCATAAAGTTGTATTTTAAGAAATATGGACTCTAATTTCAGACTTTGGTTCGACTTTTGGAAGCAGTTTTATGAGGCTCTATGGGACCAAACGGGCTGAAATTTTGGAATGGAATGGTAGGTAGTCGAAATCGAATTCATTCCTAAAATCTCCATAAAGTTGTATTTTAAAAAATATGGACTCTAATTTCAGAATTTGGTTCGACTTTTGGAAGCAGTTTTATGAGGCTCTATGGGACCAAACGGGCTGAAATTTTGGAATTGTGATGAGAATTGTAGGCCAAATAGAATTCAGTCACAAAATCTCCATAAAATTGTATTTTTAGAAAAATCATGATTTTTATGGACGCTAATTTCAGACTTGGGTTCGGACTTTGGAAACACTTTTATCAGGCTCTATGGGACCAAACGGGCTGAAATTTTGGAATGGAATGGTAGGTAGTCGAAATCGAATTCATTCCTAAAATCTCCATAAAGTTGTATTTTAAGAAATATGGACTCTAATTTCAGACTTTGGTTCGACTTTTGGAAGCAGTTTTATGAGGCTCTATGGGACCAAACGGGCTGAAATTTTGGAATTGTTATAAGTATTGTAGTAGAAATCGAATTCAGTCACAAAATCTCTAAAAAAAATGTATATTTAGAAAAATTATGACTTTTTCCGACGCTAATTTCAGACTATTGTTTCGTTTTAGGGAGCAGTTTATCTAGGCTCTATGGGACCGAACGGGCTGAAATTTTGTAATTGTGATGAGAATTGTAGGCCAAATAGAATTCAGTCACAAAATCTCCATAAAGTTGTATTTTTAGAAAAATCATGATTTTTATGGACGCTAATTTCAGACTTGGGTTCGGACTTTGGAAACACTTTTATCAGGCTCTATGGGACCAAACGGGCTGAAATTTTTGAATGGAATGGTAGGTAGTCGAAATCGAATTCATTCCTAAAATCTCCATAAAGTTGTATTTTAAGAAATATGGACTCTAATTTCAGACTTTGGTTCGACTTTTGCGCGCAGTTTTATGAGGCTCTATGGGACCAAACGGGCTGAAATTTTGGAATTGTTATGAGTATTGTAGTAGAAATCGAATTCAGTCACAAAATTTCTAAAAAAATGTATTTTTAGAAAAATTATGACTTTTTCCGACGCTAATTTCAGACTATTGTTTCGTTTTTTGGAGCAGTTTTTCTAGGCTCTATGGGACCGAACGGGCTGAAATTTTGTAATTGTGATGAGAATTGTAGGCCAAATAGAATTCAGTCCCAAAATCTCCATAAAGTTGTATTTTTAGAAAATCATGATTTTTATGGACGCTAATTTCAGACTTGGGTTCGGACTTTGGAAACACTTTTATCAGGCTCTATGGGACCAAACGGGCTAAAATTTTGGAATGGAATGGTAGGTAGTCGAAATCGAATTCATTCCTAAAATCTCCATAAAGTTGTATTTTAAGAAATATGGACGCTAATTTCGGACTATTGTTTCGTTTTTTGGAGCAGTTTATCTAGGCTCTATGGGACCGAACGGGCTGAAATTTTTTAATTGTGATGAGAATTGTAGGCCAAATAGAATTCAGTCACAAAATCTCCATAAAGTTGTATTTTTAGAAAAATCATGATTTTTATGGACGCTAATTTCAGACTTGGGTTCGGACTTTGGAAACACTTTTATCAGGCTCTATGGGACCAAACGGGCTGAAATTTTGGAATGGAATGGTAGGTAGTCGAAATCGAATTCATTCCTAAAATCTCCATAAAGTTGTATTTTAAGAAATATGGACTCTAATTTCAGACTTTGGTTCGACTTTTGGAAGCAGTTTTATGAGGCTCTATGGGACCAAACGGGCTGAAATTTTGGAATTGTTATGAGTATTGTAGTAGAAATCGAATTCAGTCACGAAATCTCTAAAAAAATGTATTTTTAGAAAAATTATTACTTTTTCCGACGCTAATTTCAGACTATTGTTTCGTTTTAGGGAGCAGTTTATCTAGGCTCTATGGGACCGAACGGGCTGAAATTTTGTAATTGTGATGAGAATTGTAGGCCATATAGAATTCAGTCACAAAATCTCCATAAAGTTGTATTTTTAGAAAAATCATGATTTTTATGGACGCTAATTTCAGACTTGGGTTCGGACTTTGGAAACACTTTTATCAGGCTCTATGGGACCAAACGGGCTGAAATTTTGGAATGGAATGGTAGGTAGTCGAAATCGAATTCATTCCTAAAATATCCATAAAGTTGTATTTTAAGAAATATGGACTCTAATTTCAGACTTTCGTTCGACTTTTGGAAGCAGTTTTATGAGGCTCTATGAGACCAAACGGGCTGAAATTTTGGAATTGTTATGAGTATTGTAGTAGAAATCGAATTCGGTCACAAAATCTCTTAAAAAAATGTATTTTTAGAAAAATAATGACTTTTTCCGACGCTAATTTCAGACTTTTGTTTCGTTTTTTGGAGCAGTTTATCTAGGCTCTATGGGACCGAACGGGCTGAAATTTTGTAATTGTGGTGAGAATTGTAGGCCAAATAGAATTCAGTCACAAAATCTCCAAAAAGTTGTTTTTTAAGAAATATGGACTCTAATTTCAGACTTTTGGAAGCAGTTTTATGAGACTCTATGGGACCAAACGGGCTGAAATTTTGGAATTGTTATGAGTATTGAAGAAGAAATCGAATTCAGTCACAAAATCTCTAAAAAAATGTATTTTTAGAAAAATTATGACTTTTTCCGACGCTAATTTCAGACTATTGTTTCGTTTTTTGGAGCAGTTTTTCTAGGCTCTATGGGACCGAACGGGCTGAAATTTTGTAATTGTGATGAGAATTGTAGGCCAAATAGAATTCAGTCCCAAAATCTCCATAAAGTTGTATTTTTAGAAAATCATGATTTTTATGGACGCTAATTTCAGACTTGGGTTCGGACTTTGGAAACACTTTTATCAGGCTCTATGGGACCAAACGGGCTGAAATTTTGGAATTGTTATAAGTATTGTAGTAGAAATCGAATTCAGTCACAAAATCTCTAAAAAAAATGTATATTTAGAAAAATTATGACTTTTTCCGACGCTTATTTAAGACTATTGTTTCGTTTTTTGGAGCAGTTTATCTAGGCTCTATGGGACCGAACGGGCTGAAATTTTGTAATTGTGATGAGAATTGTAGGCCAAATAGAATTCAGTCACAAAATCTCCATAAAGTTGTATTTTTAGAAAAATCATGATTTTTATGGTCGCTAATTTCAGACTTGGGTTCGGACTTTGGAAACACTTTTATCAGGCTCTATGGGACCAAACGGGCTGAAATTTTAGAATGGAATGGTAGGTAGTCGAAATCGAATTCATTCCTAAAATCTCCATAAAGTTGTATTTTAAGAAATATGGACGCTAATTTCGGACTATTGTTTCGTTTTTTGGAGCAGTTTATCTAGGCTCTATGGGACCGAACGGGCTAAAATTTTGTAATTGTGATGAGAATTGTAGGCCAAATAGAATTCAGTCACAAAATCTCCATAAAGTTGTATTTTTAGAAAAATCATGATTTTTATGGACGCTAATTTCAGACTTGGGTTCGGACTTTGGAAACACTTTTATCAGGCTCTATGGGACCAAACGGGCTGAAATTTTGGAATGGAATGGTAGGTAGTCGAAATCGAAATCATTCCTCAAATCTCCATATAGTTGTATTTTAAGAAATATGGACTCTAATTTCAGACTTTGGTTCGACTTTTGGAAGCAGTTTTATGAGGCTCTATGGGACCAAACGGGCTGAAATTATGGAATTGTTATGAGTATTGTAGTAGAAATCGAATTCAGTCACAAAATCTCTAAAAAAATGTATTTTTAGAAAAATTATGACTTTTTCCGACGCTTATTTAAGACTATTGTTTCGTTTTTTGGAGCAGTTTATCTAGGCTCTATGGGACCGAACGGGCTGAAATTTTGTAATTGTGATGAGAATTGTAGGCCAAATAGAATTCAGTCCCAAAATCTCCATAAAGTTGTATTTTTAGAAAATCATGATTTTTATGGACGCTAATTTCAGACTTGGGTTCGGACTTTGGAAACACTTTTATCAGGCTCTATGGGACCAAACGGGCTGAAATTTTGGAATTGTTATAAGTATTGTAGTAGAAATCGAATTCAGTCACAAAATCTCTAAAAAAAATGTATATTTAGAAAAATTATGACTTTTTCCGACGCTTATTTAAGACTATTGTTTCGTTTTTTGGAGCAGTTTATCTAGGCTCTATGGGACCGAACGGGCTGAAATTTTGTAATTGTGATGAGAATTGTAGGCCAAATAGAATTCAGTCACAAAATCTCCATAAAGTTGTATTTTTAGAAAAATCATGATTTTTATGGTCGCTAATTTCAGACTTGGGTTCGGACTTTGGAAACACTTTTATCAGGCTCTATGGGACCAAACGGGCTGAAATTTTAGAATGGAATGGTAGGTAGTCGAAATCGAATTCATTCCTAAAATCTCCATAAAGTTGTATTTTAAGAAATATGGACGCTAATTTCGGACTATTGTTTCGTTTTTTGGAGCAGTTTATCTAGGCTCTATGGGACCGAACGGGCTGAAATTTTGTAATTGTGATGAGAATTGTAGGCCAAATAGAATTCAGTCACAAAATCTCCATAAAGTTGTATTTTTAGAAAAATCATGATTTTTATGGACGCTAATTTCAGACTTGGGTTCGGACTTTGGAAACACTTTTATCAGGCTCTATGGGACCAAACGGGCTGAAATTTTGGAATGGAATGGTAGGTAGTCGAAATCGAAATCATTCCTCAAATCTCCATATAGTTGTATTTTAAGAAATATGGACTCTAATTTCAGACTTTGGTTCGACTTTTGGAAGCAGTTTTATGAGGCTCTATGGGACCAAACGGGCTGAAATTATGGAATTGTTATGAGTATTGTAGTAGAAATCGAATTCAGTCACAAAATCTCTAAAAAAATGTATTTTTAGAAAAATTATGACTTTTTCCGACGCTTATTTAAGACTATTGTTTCGTTTTTTGGAGCAGTTTATCTAGGCTCTATGGGACCGAACGGGCTGAAATTTTGTAATTGTGATGAGAATTGTAGGCCAAATAGAATTCAGTCACAAAATCTCCATAAAGTTGTATTTTTAGAAAAATCATGATTTTTATGGACGCTAATTTCAGACTTGGGTTCGGACTTTGGAAACACTTTTATCAGGCTCTATGGGACCAAACGGGCTGAAATTTTGGAATGGAATGGTAGGTAGTCGAAATCGAATTCATTCCTTAAATCTCCATAAAGTTGTATTTTAAGAAATATGGACTCTAATTTCAGACTTTCGTTCGACTTTTGGAAGCAGTTTTATGAGGCTCTATGAGACCAAACGGGCTGAAATTTTGGAATTGTTATGAGTATTGTAGTAGAAATCGAATTCAGTCACAAAATCTCTAAAAAAATGTATTTTTAGAAAAATAATGACTTTTTCCGACGCTAATTTCAGACTTTTGTTTCGTTTTTTGGAGCAGTTTATCTAGGCTCTATGGGACCGAACGGGCTGAAATTTTGTAATTGTGGTGAGAATTGTAGGCCAAATAGAATTCAGTCACAAAATCTCCATAAAGTCTTTTTTTAAGAAATATGGACTCTAATTTCAGACTTTGGTTCGACTTTTGGAAGCAGTTTTATGAGACTCTATGGGACCAAACGGGCTGAAATTTTGGAATTGTTATGAGTATTGTAGTAGAAATCGAATTCAGTCACAAAATCTCTAAAAAAATGTATTTTTAGAAAAATTATGACTTTTTCCGACGCTAATTTCAGACTATTGTTTCGTTTTTTGGAGCAGTTTTTCTAGGCTCTATGGGACCGAACGGGCTGAAATTTTGTAATTGTGATGAGAATTGTAGGCCAAATAGAATTCAGTCCCAAAATCTCCATAAAGTTGTATTTTTAGAAAATCATGATTTTTATGGACGCTAATTTCAGACTTGGGTTCGGACTTTGGAAACACTTTTATCAGGCTCTATGGGACCAAACGGGCTAAAATTTTGGAATGGAATGGTAGGTAGTCGAAATCGAATTCATTCCTAAAATCTCCATAAAGTTGTATTTTAAGAAATATGGACGCTAATTTCGGACTATTGTTTCGTTTTTTGGAGCAGTTTATCTAGGCTCTATGGGACCGAACGGGCTGAAATTTTTTAATTGTGATGAGAATTGTAGGCCAAATAGAATTCAGTCACAAAATCTCCATAAAGTTTTATTTTTAGAAAAAATCATGATTTTTATGGACGCTAATTTCAGACTTGGGTTCGGACTTTGGAAACACTTTTATCAGGCTCTATGGGACCAAACGGGCTGAAATTTTGGAATGGAATGGTAGGTAGTCGAAATCGAAAACATTCCTAAAATCTCCATAAAGTTGTATTTTAAGAAATATGGACTCTAATTTCAGACTTTGGTTCGACTTTTGGAAGCAGTTTTATGAGGCTCTATGGGACCAAACGGGCTGAAATTATGGAATTGTTATGAGTATTGTAGTAGAAATCGAATTCAGTCAAAAAATCTCTAAAAAAATGTATTTTTAGAAAAATTATGACTTTTTCCGACGCTTATTTAAGACTATTGTTTCGTTTTTTGGAGCAGTTTATCTAGGCTCTATGGGACCGAACGGGCTGAAATTTTGTAATTGTGATGAGAATTGTAGGCCAAATAGAATTCAGTCACAAAATCTCCATAAAGTTGTATTTTTAGAAAAATCATGATTTTTATGGACGCTAATTTCAGACTTGGGTTCGGACTTTGGAAACACTTTTATCAGGCTCTATGGGACCAAACGGGCTGAAATTTTGGAATGGAATGGTAGGTAGTCGAAATCGAATTCATTCCTAAAATCTCCATAAAGTTGTATTTTAAGAAATATGGACTCTAATTTCAGACTTTGGTTCGACTTTTGGAAGCAGTTTTATGAGGCTCTATGGGACCAAACGGGCTGAAATTTTGGAATTGTTATAAGTATTGTAGTAGAAATCGAATTCAGTCACAAAATCTCTAAAAAAAATGTATATTTAGAAAAATTATGACTTTTTCCGACGCTAATTTCAGACTATTGTTTCGTTTTAGGGAGCAGTTTATCTAGGCTCTGTGGGACCGAACGGGCTGAAATTTTGTAATTGTGATGAGAATTGTAGGCCAAATAGAATTCAGTCACAAAATCTCCATAAAGTTGTATTTTTAGAAAAATCATGATTTTTATGGACGCTAATTTCAGACTTGGGTTCGGACTTTGGAAACACTTTTATCAGGCTCTATGGGACCAAACGGGCTGAAATTTTTGAATGGAATGGTAGGTAGTCGAAATCGAATTCATTCCTAAAATCTCCATAAAGTTGTATTTTAAGAAATATGGACTCTAATTTCAGACTTTGGTTCGACTTTTGCGCGCAGTTTTATGAGGCTCTATGGGACCAAACGGGCTGAAATTTTGGAATTGTTATGAGTATTGTAGTAGAAATCGAATTCAGTCACAAAATTTCTAAAAAAATGTATTTTTAGAAAAATTATGACTTTTTCCGACGCTAATTTCAGACTATTGTTTCGTTTTTTGGAGCAGTTTTTCTAGGCTCTATGGGACCGAACGGGCTGAAATTTTGTAATTGTGATGAGAATTGTAGGCCAAATAGAATTCAGTCCCAAAATCTCCATAAAGTTGTATTTTTAGAAAATCATGATTTTTATGGACGCTAATTTCAGACTTGGGTTCGGACTTTGGAAACACTTTTATCAGGCTCTATGGGACCAAACGGGCTAAAATTTTGGAATGGAATGGTAGGTAGTCGAAATCGAATTCATTCCTAAAATCTCCATAAAGTTGTATTTTAAGAAATATGGACGCTAATTTCGGACTATTGTTTCGTTTTTTGGAGCAGTTTATCTAGGCTCTATGGGACCGAACGGGCTGAAATTTTTTAATTGTGATGAGAATTGTAGGCCAAATAGAATTCAGTCACAAAATCTCCATAAAGTTTTATTTTTAGAAAAAATCATGATTTTTATGGACGCTAATTTCAGACTTGGGTTCGGACTTTGGAAACACTTTTATCAGGCTCTATGGGACCAAACGGGCTGAAATTTTGGAATGGAATGGTAGGTAGTCGAAATCGAAATCATTCCTAAAATCTCCATAAAGTTGTATTTTAAGAAATATGGACTCTAATTTCAGACTTTGGTTCGACTTTTGGAAGCAGTTTTATGAGGCTCTATGGGACCAAACGGGCTGAAATTATGGAATTGTTATGAGTATTGTAGTAGAAATCGAATTCAGTCAAAAAATCTCTAAAAAAATGTATTTTTAGAAAAATTATGACTTTTTCCGACGCTTATTTAAGACTATTGTTTCGTTTTTTGGAGCAGTTTATCTAGGCTCTATGGGACCGAACGGGCTGAAATTTTGTAATTGTGATGAGAATTGTAGGCCAAATAGAATTCAGTCACAAAATCTCCATAAAGTTGTATTTTTAGAAAAATCATGATTTTTATGGACGCTAATTTCAGACTTGGGTTCGGACTTTGGAAACACTTTTATCAGGCTCTATGGGACCAAACGGGCTGAAATTTTGGAATGGAATGGTAGGTAGTCGAAATCGAATTCATTCCTAAAATCTCCATAAAGTTGTATTTTAAGAAATATGGACTCTAATTTCAGACTTTGGTTCGACTTTTGGAAGCAGTTTTATGAGGCTCTATGGGACCAAACGGGCTGAAATTTTGGAATTGTTATGAGTATTGTAGTAGAAATCGAATTCAGTCACAAAATCTCTAAAAAAATGTATTTTCAGAAAAATTATGACTTTTTCCGACGCTAATTTCAGACTATTGTTTCGTTTTTTGGAGCAGTTTTTCTAGGCTCTATGGGACCGAACGGGCTGAAATTTTGTAATTGTGATGAGAATTGTAGGCCAAATAGAATTCAGTCACAAAATCTCCATAAAGTTGTATTTTTAGAAAAATCATGATTTTTATGGACGCTAATTTCAGACTTGGGTTCGGACTTTGGAAACACTTTTATCAGGCTCTATGGGACCAAACGGGCTGAAATTTTGGAATGGAATGGTAGGTAGTCGAAATCGAATTCATTCCTAAAATCTCCATAAAATTGTATTTTAAGAAATATGGACTCTAATTTCAGACTTTGGTTCGACTTTTGGAAGCAGTTTTATGAGGCTCTATGGGACCAAACGGGCTGAAATTTTGGAATTGTTATAAGTATTGTAGTAGAAATCGAATTCAGTCACAAAATCTCTAAAAAAAATGTATATTTAGAAAAATTATGACTTTTTCCGACGCTAATTTCAGACTATTGTTTCGTTTTAGGGAGCAGTTTATCTAGGCTCTATGGGACCGAACGGGCTGAAATTTTGTAATTGTGATGAGAATTGTAGGCCAAATAGAATTCAGTCACAAAATCTCCATAAAGTTGTATTTTTAGAAAAATCATGATTTTTATGGACGCTAATTTCAGACTTGGGTTCGGACTTTGGAAACACTTTTATCAGGCTCTATGGGACCAAACGGGCTGAAATTTTTGAATGGAATGGTAGGTAGTCGAAATCGAATTCATTCCTAAAATCTCCATAAAGTTGTATTTTAAGAAATATGGACTCTAATTTCAGACTTTGGTTCGACTTTTGCGCGCAGTTTTATGAGGCTCTATGGGACCAAACGGGCTGACATTTTGGAATTGTTATGAGTATTGTAGTAGAAATCGAATTCAGTCACAAAATCTCTAAAAAAATGTATTTTTAGAAAAATTATGACTTTTTCCGACGCTAATTTCAGACTATTGTTTCGTTTTTTGGAGCAGTTTATCTAGGCTCTATGGGACCGAACGGGCTGAAATTTTGTAATTGTGATGAGAATTGTAGGCCAAATAGAATTCAGTCACAAAATCTCCATAAAGTTGTATTTTAAGAAAAATCATGATTTTTATGGACGCTAATTTCAGACTTGGGTTCGGACTTTGGAAACACTTTTATCAGGCTCTATGAGACCAAACGGGCTGAAATTTTGGAATGGAATGGTAGGTAGTCGAAATCGAATTCATTCCTAAAATCTCCATAAAGTTGTATTTTAAGAAATATGGACTCTAATTTCATACTTTGGTTCGACTTTTGGAAGCAGTTTTATGAGGCCTTATGGGACCAAACGGGCTGAAATTTTGGAATTGTTATGAGTATTGTAGTAGAAATCGAATTTAGTCACAAAATCTCTAAAAAAATGTATTTTTAGAAAAATTATGACTTTTTCCGACGCTAATTTCAGACTTTTGTTTCGTTTTTTGGAGCAGTTTATCTAGACTCTATTGGACCGAACGTGCTGAAATTTTGTAATTGTGATGAGAATTGTAGGCCAAATAGAATTCAGTCACAAAATCTCCATAAAGTTGTATTTTTAGAAAAATCATGATTTTTATGGACGCTAATTTCAGACTTGGGTTCGGACTTTGGAAACACTTTTATCAGGCTCTATGAGACCAAACGGGCTGAAATTTTGGAATGGAATGGTAGGTAGTCGAAATCGAATTCATTCCTAAAATCTCCATAAAGTTGTATTTTAAGAAATATGGACTCTAATTTCAGACTTTGGTTCGACTTTTGGAAGCAGTTTTATGAGGCCTTATGGGACCAAACGGGCTGAAATTTTGGAATTGTTATGAGTATTGTAGTAGAAATCGAATTTAGTCACAAAATCTCTAAAAAAATGTATTTTTAGAAAAATTATGACTTTTTCCGACGCTAATTTCAGACTATTGTTTCGTTTTTTGGAGCAGTTTATCTAGACTCTATGGGACCGAACGGGCTGAAATTTTGTAATTGTGATGAGAATTGTAGGCCAAATAGAATTCAGTCACAAAATCTCCATAAAGTTGTATTTTTAGAAAAATCATGATTTTTATGGACGCTAATTTCAGACTTGGGTTCGGACTTTGGAAACACTTTTATCAGGCTCTATGGGACCAAACGGGCTGAAATTTTGGAATGGAATGGTAGGTAGTCAAAATCGAATTCATTCCTCAAATCTCCATTAAGTTGTATTTTAAGAAATATGGACTCTAATTTCAGACTTTGGTTCGACTTTTGGAAGCAGTTTTATGAGGCTCTATGGGACCAAACGGGCTGAAATTTTGGAATTGTTATGAGTATTGTAGTAGAAATCGAATTCAGTCACAAAATCTCAAAAAAAATGTATTTTTAGAAAAATTATGACTTTTTCCGACGCTAATTTAAGACTATTGTTTCGTTTTTTGGAGCAGTTTTTCTAGGCTCTATGGGACCGAACGGGCTGAAATTTTGTAATTGTGATGAGAATTGTAGGCCAAATAGAATTCAGTCACAAAATCTCCATAAAGTTGTATTTTTAGAAAAATCATGATTTTTATGGACGCTAATTTCAGACTTGGGTTCGGACTTTGGAAACACTTTTATCAGGCTCTATGGGACCAAACGGGCTGAAATTTTGGAATGGAATGGTAGGTAGTCGAAATCGAATTCATTCCTAAAATCTCCATAAAGTTGTATTTTAAGAAATATGGACTCTAATTTCAGACTTTGGTTCGACTTTTGGAAGCAGTTTTATGAGGCTCTATGGGACCAAACGGGCTGAAATTTTGGAATTGTTATGAGTATTGTAGTAGAAATCGAATTCAGTCACAAAATCTCTAAAAAAATGTATTTTTAGAAAAATTATGACTTTTTCCGACGCTAATTTCAGACTATTGTTTCGTTTTTTGGAGCAGTTTTTCTAGGCTCTATGGGACCGAACGGGCTGAAATTTTGTAATTGTGATGAGAATTGTAGGCCAAATAGATTTCAGTCACAAAATCTCCATAAAGTTGTATTTTTAGAAAAATCATGATTTTTATGGACGCTAATTTCAGACTTGGGTTCGGACTTTGGAAACACTTTTATCAGGCTCTATGGGACCAAACTGGCTGAAATTTTGGAATGGAATGGTAGGTAGTCGAAATCGAATTCATTCCTAAAATCTCCATAAAGTTGTATTTTAAGAAATATGGACTCTAATTTCAGACTTTGGTTCGACTTTTGGAAGCAGTTTTATGAGGCTCTATGGGACCAAACGGGCTGAAATTTTGGAATTGTTATGAGTATTGTAGTAGAAATCGAATTCAGTCACAAAATCTCTAAAAAAATGTATTTTTAGAAAAATTATGACTTTTTCCGACGCTAATTTCAGACTATTGTTTCGTTTTAGGGAGCAGTTTATCTAGGCTCTATGGGACCGAACGGGCTGTAAATTTGTAATTGTGATGAGAATTGTAGGCCAAATAGAATTCAGTCACAAAATCTCCATAAAGTTGTATTTTTAGAAAAATCATGATTTTTATGGACGCTAATTTCAGACTTGGGTTCGGACTTTGGAAACACTTTTATCAGGCTCTATGGGACCAAACGGGCTGAAATTTTGGAATTGTTATGAGTATTGTAGTAGAAATCGAATTCAGTCACAAAATCTCTAAAAAAATGTATTTTTAGAAAAATTATGACTTTTTCCGACGCTAATTTCAGACTATTGTTTCGTTTTTTGGAGCAGTTAATCTAGGCTCTATGGGACCGAACGGGCTGAAATTTTGTAATTGTGATGAGAATTGTAGGCCAAATAGAATTCAGTCACAAAATCTCCATAAAGTTGTATTTTTAGAAAAATCATGATTTTTATGGACGCTAATTTCAGACTTGGGTTCGGACTTTGGAAACACTTTTATCAGGCTCTATGGGACCAAACGGGCTGAAATTTTGGAATGGAATGGTAGGTAGTCGAAATCGAATTCATTCCTAAAATCTCCATAAAGTTGTATTTTAAGAAATATGGACTCTAATTTCAGACTTTGGTTCGACTTTTGGAAGCAGTTTTATGAGGCTCTATGGGACCAAACGGGCTGAAATTTTGGAATTGTTATGAGTATTGTAGTAGAAATCGAATTCAGTCACAAAATCTCTAAAAAAATGTATTTTTAGAAAAATTATGACTTTTTCCGACGCTAATTTCAGACTATTGTTTCGTTTTTTGGAGCAGTTTATCAAGGCTCTATGGGACCGAACGGGCTGAAATTTTGTAATTGTGATGAGAATTGTAGGCCAAATAGAATTCAGTTACAAAATCTCCGTAAAGTTGTATTTTTAGAAAAATCATGATTTTTATGGACGCTAATTTCAGACTTGGGTTCGGACTTTGGAAACACTTTTATCAGGCTCTATGGGACCAAACGGGCTGAAATTTTGGAATGGAATGGTAGGTAGTCGAAATCGAATTCATTCCTAAAATCTCCATAAAGTTGTATTTTAAGAAATATGGACTCTAATTTCAGACTTTGGTTCGACTTTTGGAAGCAGTTTTATGAGGCTCTATGGGACCAAACGGGCTGAAATTTTGGAATTGTTATGAGTATTGTAGTAGAAATCGAATTCAGTCACAAAATCTCTAAAAAAATGTATTTTTAGAAAAATTATGACTTTTTCCGACGCTAATTTCAGACTATTGTTTCGTTTTTTGGAGCAGTTTTTCTAGACTCTATGGGACCGAACGGGCTGAAAATTTGTAATTGTGATGAGAATTGTAGGCCAAATAGAATTCAGTCACAAAATCTCCATAAAGTTGTATTTTTAGAAAAATCATGATTTTTATGGACGCTAATTTCAGACTTGGGTTCGGACTTTGGAAACACTTTTATCAGGCTCTATGGGACCAAACGGGCTGAAATTTTGGAATGGAATGGTAGGTAGTCGAAATCGAATTCATTCCTTAAATCTCCATAAAGTTGTATTTTAAGAAATATGGACTCTAATTTCAGACTTTGGTTCGACTTTTGGAAGCAGTTTTATGAGGCTCTATGGGACCAAACGGGCTGAAATTTTGGAATTGTTATGAGTATTGTAGTAGAAATTGAATTCAGTCACAAAATCTCTAAAAAAATGTATTTTTAGAAAAATTATGACTTTTTCCGACGCTCATTTCAGACTATTGTTTCGTTTTTTGGAGCAGTTTTTCTAGACTCTATGGGACCGAACGGGCTGAAAATTTGTAATTGTGATGAGAATTGTAGGCCAAATAGAATTCAGTCACAAAATCTCCATAAAGTTGTATTTTTAGAAAAATCATGATTTTTATGGACGCTAATTTCAGACTTGGGTTCGGACTTTGGAAACACTTTTATCAGGCTCTATGGGACCAAACGGGCTGAAATTTTGGAATGGAATGGTAGGTAGTCGAAATCGAATTCATTCCTAAAATCTCCATAAAGTTGTATTTTAAGAAATATGGACTCTAATTTCAGACTTTGGTTCGACTTTTGGAAGCAGTTTTATGAGGCTCTATGGGACCAAACGGGCTGAAATTTTGGAATTAATATGAGTATTGTAGTAGAAATCGAATTCAGTCACAAAATCTCTAAAAAAATGTATTTTTAGAAAAATTATGACTTTTTCCGACGCTAATTTCAGACTATTGTTTCGTTTTTTGGAGCAGTTTATCTAGGCTCTATGGGACCGAACGGGCTGAAATTTTGTAATTGTGATGAGAATTGTAGGCCAAATAGAATTCAGTCACAAAATCTCCGTAAAGTTGTATTTTTAGAAAAATCATGATTTTTATGGACGCTAATTTCAGACTTGGGTTCGGACTTTGGAAACACTTTTATCAGGCTCTATGGGACCAAACGGGCTGAAATTTTGGAATGGAATGGTAGGTAGTCGAAATCGAATTCATTCCTAAAATCTCCATAAAGTTGTATTTTAAGAAATATGGACTCTAATTTCAGACTTTGGTTCGACTTTTGGAAGCAGTTTTATGAGGCTCTATGGGACCAAACGGGCTGAAATTTTGGAATTGTTATGAGTATTGTAGTAGAAATCGAATTCAGTCACAAAATCTCTAAAAAAATGTATTTTTAGAAAAATTATGACTTTTTCCGACGCTAATTTCAGACTATTGTTTCCTTTTTTGGAGCAGTTTTTCTAGACTCTATGGGACCGAACGGGCTGAAAATTTGTAATTGTGATGAGAATTGTAGGCCAAATAGAATTCAGTCACAAAATCTCCATAAAGTTGTATTTTTAGAAAAATCATGATTCTTATGGATGCTAATTTCAGACTTGGGTTCGGACTTTGGAAACACTTTTATCAGGCTCTATGGGACCAAACGGGCTGAAATTTTGGAATGGAATGGTAGGTAGTCGAAATCGAATTCATTCCTAAAATCTCCATAAAGTTGTATTTTAAGAAATATGGACTCTAATTTCAGACTTTGGTTCGACTTTTGGAAGCAGTTTTATGAGGCTCTATGGGACCAAACGGGCTGAAATTTTGGAATTGTTATGAGTATTGTAGTAGAAATCGAATTCAGTCACAAAATCTCTAAAAAAATGTATTTTTAGAAAAATTATGACTTTTTCCGACGCTAATTTCAGACTATTGTTTCGTTTTTTGGAGCAGTTTATCTAGGCTCTATGGGACCGAACGGGCTGAAATTTTGTAATTGTGATGAGAATTGTAGGCCAAATAGAATTCAGTCACAAAATCTCAAAAAAATGTACTTTTAGAAAAATCATTATGTTTATGGACGCTAATTTCAGACTTGGGTTCGGACTTTGGAAACACTTTTATCAGGCTCTATGGGACCAAACGGGCTGAAATTTTGGAATGGAATGGTAGGTAGTCGAAATCGAATTCATTCCTAAAATCTCCATAAAGTTGTATTTTAAGAAATATGGACTCTAATTTCAGACTTTCGTTCGACTTTTGAAGCAGTTTTATGAGGCTCTATGGGACCAAACGGGCTGAAATTTTGGAATTGTTATGAGTATTGTAGTAGAAATCGAATTCAGTCACAAAATCTCTAAAAAAATGTATTTTTAGAAAAATTATGACTTTTTCCGACGCTAATTTCAGACTATTGTTTCGTTTTTTGGAGCAGTTTATCTAGGCTCTATGGGACCGAACGGGCTGAAATTTTGTAATTGTGATGAGAATTGTAGGCCAAATAGAATTCAGTCACAAAATCTCCATAAAGTTGTATTTTTAGAAAAATCATGATTTTTATGGTCGCTAATTTCAGACTTGGGTTAGGACTTTGGAAACACTTTTATCAGGCTCTATGGGACCAAACGGGCTGAAATTTTGTATTTTTGATGAGAATTTTGTAGGTTTATATTTATAATATTATATTAAGTTTGTATGTATTATTTTTTTATTTCTTTAATTGAAAAGCTGCACATCTCGGGACAGGAATTCCGTAGTGAGCTAAGCGGCAAATGATTTTATTGTATTAAGCCTTTTTTAAATAAGCAAATAAATGTATATTGCAAAGTTTCACAGATTATAGTTAAAATGACATGCGAGAAGAAAAAACGCATAAACTGTACAAATTTCATTAAAAAAATTCGTGAAAATCCCAAATCATATGTGTATTATTTTTCTTTATAAGGCAGACAGAGGAATTAAGGAAATAAATAATTAATCCTACAATTAAGAGGCTTTATAAACGGTGTCCAGAAACTCGCAGTACAAGCGTGAAAATGGTGATCTACCTCAGTCACATCCAGGACCCAAAAAATATTTTTTAAAGATCTCATCATTTCAATTTTTGACCACTAAAGTGTAAAAAAAATTTTCGAGCCGGATGCAATTTAAAATACATTAAAAAGTTGATATTTTTTAAAATTTGATCCCATCTTCGGATTCGATTTACTGGAAAACAAAAGCTTAAATCAAAACAAAAAATATCCTAGAAAATCGACTCTAAATGTGATGTAGATTCATCAGTTTCCCGCTTGTAATACGAGTTTCCGGACACGGTGTATAGGGAATATAGGTACCTATTTTCCCCAACCTCCGATTAGAGACCTGTCTAAATATTATTTAAGAACAACAACAACAACAACAAAAAACAACTGAACATTTTCTTCGTCTATCTGTCATAGGTTTCACTTTTAATAACATTGATATTGGAAAGTGATGTTAAGAAGAAAATTAACTTTTATAAATATTTTTTTAAAATCAAATGTTATAAGAAATGCTTAAATTTGGTGGCGTCACAGATGTAGATTTTATGGACATAAAAAATTAAAAACAGTTCGATCGTTCGTTAGTTTCTCATTTGGCCGCCTATAGAATTATGTTTGTCAAACTGTGACTAAATGTAATGAGCATGTTTATTTATAAGTTTCTAATAAATTATATTTATCAGGTAGATAACAGAGCGTCATTTTACTGTCCCCTGATTTCTAATGCGTAATATTTCAAAATACAATAAAACAATTTAAGTAGAATGTAAGCAAACAAACAAACACAGACTAATTTGTAATTACCTACTTGGAGGTACAAGAACAATAAATAATTTCCCGTTATAAATTCTTACCCCTTACTAATAAACGTGTTTTAAATTTAAAACAACAATTGATTTATTTATCTATCAGATGTATAAAATTTAAAACACGTTTATTAGCGAGGCCCTTTTGAATTTATCGTGGTTAATTTTTGGGTGATTATGTCACATTAAGAGTTTCGTTATTATTTAGCCAACGTTTCTGTTAGCATTACAGTGTACTTTATCAGGGCAGATGAGAATGGTGGAGAAATGTGTGTATGTGTATGTAGAAGTGATACCGTGTTGCAAGAGTTAATCCTCGTAGGGCCGGTATTTCAGTACATAATACTAATAATAATTATTACTGAAATTAATGTGGTTTTCGGCGTTCAGTTTTGGTGTAACCGTTAAGTAACGGATGCCTAGTTCCTTTTGTACATAGTTTATTCATTATTTTTCGAATACAAATACATATTTACAATGAAAAGAATTATTTTATAACTAGCTTTTAGCCCATTGAGGCTACTAATTGTTAAAAAATTATGTCTGATATAATGTTTGAATGTGGATGAAGCAACGAGAGTGTGCATTTATTTTTATATTTATGATTTGACCTTTAAATTTGCAAGAAGTGTGTGCCCACTTTACATTGATTATTTGATATTTGATTGTGGATAAAGCGAGGAGCGTGTGCCTACTTTTATATGTATGATTTAACGTTTAAATGTGGACGAAGGAAGAAGTGTGTGCCTACTTTTATATTTATGATTTGACGTTAAAATGTGGATGAAGGAAGAAGTGTGTGCCTACTTTTATATTTATGATTTGACGTTAAAATGTGGATGAAGGAAGAAGTGTGTGCCTACTTTTATATTTATAATTTGACGTTTAAATGTGGATAAAGGCAGAAGTGTGTGCCTACTTTTATATTTTTAATTTGACGTTTAAATGTGGATGAAGGAAGAAGTGTGTGCCTACTTTTATATTTATAATTTGACGTTTAAATGTGGATGAAGGAAGAAGTGTGTGCCTACTTTTTTTTATTTACGATTTGATGTTTGAATGTGGATGAAGCAAAGAGTGTGTGATATTTATTATTTTATACGGATGAATTAAGGATGTGTGGCTCAAAACATTTAAATTTTTGACCGTTGCACCCAACGGAGATGAATAAGTTTATAAAACTTATTGAAAATTGTGTGTGGATGATGGTTATAAAATTATAATAACTTTACATACCGATTTTCAGAACAACATAATGAACCTTTCTGAAACAATACTAAACTCCAATAAAAGGGGTAGATAACGATATTATTTCACCGTTTCAACATTAATGGTAAGAGGATAAGTCAACAAAGCCAACGAGCCTTCTGATACACATGGACAGGATAATACAGCCAGGTATCCCCACAAATTCAAATTCCCGGAGTAATTTAGGAAAGGTGCCGCTTTGTCTTGTAGCGAGGTCCCGTTGCAGGTTATAAACCTCCCAGGGATAAATGGTGAAGGACTTTTAAATTGCAAGCGTAGAAACGCAGGTAAATATATTTGACAATATCACGTACGACAGCTGTGTTGGCAATATCATAATAATAATAATAATACTATTCAACAGTCGACGGATAAATAAACTAATTATTTAGAGCCAGACCAAGTGCTGATTTATTAAAATCCGGTTATAATCGGGATTGCAGGCCATTTCCTATTTTACTTAATTTCTAGTAAATTTCTCATATATCTCAACACGGGTTCATGCACCTGCATTTGTCCGGATAATATACAATAACGAAATGCGAAAATATTAGATTTTTCATGAACACGTGTTCCGACATCGCGATAACACATTAGTTTTTTACTGAAAGTATATTAGGGAACTATCAATTCATTCTTTAAAGGCCTGCAATTCCGTTTTCAACCAGATTACGAATAATTTGAAGACATTCAGATAAATCATATCCGACAAGCGATACCAAAAGTATTGAATTAAATTATAATTCTTTATTCGAAATGTGTATTTGTTTTGTTAAAATGTTCGACAGATGTGAATAGATGTCGTAATTTTTCAAATTTTCTAACATACGAAAGGTATATTTCCTTTTTTGAAATGCAATGATACTTTTTTGTTTTGTTTCACAAATCCTACAATAATAATATCGAATGAAAAAAACATACACTTAGTAAGACACCACTTTATTTTTGAATTAATAACAATAGCCAACCGGGTTTCGCTTGTCAGCTTCATCAGGACTAATTTAGTCCTGATGAAGCTTGGGACAAGCGAAACCCGGTTGGCTTTCGCTTGTCAGCTTCATCAGGACTAATTTAGTCCTGATGAAGCTTGGGACAAGCGAAACCCGGTTGGCTATTGTTATTAATTCAAAAATAAAGTGGTGTCTTACTAAGTGTATGTTTTTTTCATTCAATATGTCACACCCCAAAGTATTTGCTTCCTTCGAAAAAAAAAATAATAATATCCCTTGATTTCAGGGGTATGCGCTAGTCATTAATATATTTATATTAATCTAATTTAATTGCCTACCGTGATCAAGTAAATGTAATTTATATTACCCAATCCATTAACCCACTCCTAAACCAAAATTTGAAATGAAGGTATTTCTTTGAATAATTTACGTTTATAAACAGCATCGTTGAGAGAGTACAAACTTCAAACAAACCAGTAATGAGTTTATCATCTGTAGATAATTATATAATAACTTTATAATTCGCTCGCAAGAAATAACAATTGACTTAATAGGGTGCGACAGCTGAAGTCAACAGGTCCCGTATTATTTATAAAAACCTATGTATTCAAGGAAAATAATACAATATTTGCGACATAGAACACAGCTAATTGGGTACAATACTTATGTTACCCTGCAAAAATAATTTACAATTTTGTTACGAAAAAAAATAACATCATCAATCATACATATAATTAACATTTTTGTAATCAAATTCTCCACAAACAAGTTGTTGGTATTTTGTTGTTTTTCGATTGAATTCCTAGATCCGTGAAAAATCACGCCATATAAAGTTAAACACAACTTTTAAAGTAAAAGATAAAATACATATTTTTTTAAATGCCATGGCCAATAATTTTTTTTTTTTTTTTTTTTTTTTTTATATTTACTCCACACAGGAGGCCCTGAAGAAAATAATTTCCCTCAGGGCCTATGTCATCTTTGGGGATGCTGTGTGGAGGGTTTTTTGTGGAGAGGAAGGAGTGAACACGGGTCTTGAAGAGTCCCATGTTGTAGGAGGGAGGAAACACAGAGGCCGGCAGTTCGTTCCACAGCCGAGCTGTTGAACTTAAGAACGAATCGTAGAAGCGACCCGTTCTCATGTGACAAGTGTCAACTGTGTACAAATGTTGGGCGCGCGTTTGGCGTGTATCCCGACTACGCACCGGTGCCGAAGGGATCAATGACGCTAGTTCCTCAGAGCATCTTCCATTGTAATACCGATAGAACAAGGACAGCATACCTACCTGACGCCTGTGCTCTAAAGATTGCAGTCCGTTTGTTAAGATTGGGGAATCTATCAAACGGACCGCCCGTTTCTGCACAGAGTCAAGGGTTTTTTTCAGGTATTTTGGGGCTCCAGACCAGAGATGGCTGCCAAATTCGACAGTAGGGCGCACTTGCGATTTGTACAGGGTGAGCAGTTGTGTACTATTAAAGTATCTGCGGGCCCTGTACAGTACGCCCAGCTTCTGAGAGGCCAACTTTACTCTGGCTTCGATGGAGCCCCCGTACCTGAGCTGGTCACTTATAGTTACACCAAGCATATCAATGGAAGGCCTGTTCGGAAGATTGATTCCGTTGAAGGAGACTAGATTATCATTTGGATCCCTTTTAGACGTAATCAGACAGGATTGGGTCTTTGAAACATTAAATTCGACGAGATTATTTTTACCCCAGGAGGAAATACTCTCGAGATAACCGTCCATTCTCTGCTTCAAAGCCCTCCGAGCCGTTGGAGTTTGTGTGCCCTTTGGGGGCTTGTCAAACAAAAAGTTATCATGAACTGTACTGTCATCCGCGTAACAGTGAATCGGTGCACATGTCAAAAGGTCATTGATGTGCAACAAAAACAAAGTCAGAGACAGAACCGATCCCTGTGGGACGCCAGCATTTATGGAGTGCGAGGAAGAGGTGAAACCGTCAGCAACCGCCTGAATCGACCTATCCTTTAAAAAGTCAGCAATCCACGTACACAGGGATGCGGGAAGTCCGTAAGAATGCAATTTGTTGACAAGTCCTCGGTGCCAGACCCGGTCAAAGGCCTTGGATATGTCTAGTGCGACCGTTTGGGTCTCACCGTGACGTTCCAGGCACCGCCCCCAAACATGCGTCACATACGCGAGAAGATCACCGCACGAGCGGTTCCGCCGGAATCCGTATTGACGGTCGTTGATAATTTTGTTCTTCTCGAGGTATGTGAGCAGTTTGTCGTTGATCACTCGTTCCATCACTTTGGACAGAACTGATGTGATCGCTATGGGGCGGTAGTTGGCCGGGTTGGAGCGGTCACCTTTCTTGGGAATAGGGTGAATTACCGCTTTTTTCCAACCAGAGGGCACAGTGCCACACTTCAGGGACATTTTGAAGAGCTTTGTCAAAACTGGAACTATTTCCGCAGCACACCTCTGCAATACCAGGGCAGGTATTCCATCAGGTCCACTAGCTTTGTTAACATCGAGCCCCCGTATGACGTGGAGTACATCCCGATGCCGGAACCTAAGCTTTTTCATATAGAAGCCGCAGTGAGGAACCGACGGCGGAACAGCACCCCCGTCGTCGAGGGTCGAGTTTTCCGCAAACATTTTCCCTAATAAGTTAGCCTTTTCGGTGGCGGTGTTTGCTAGTGAGCCGTCAGGTCTGGTAAGAGGTGGCAAACTGGATTTGCAAAAATTTCGACCTATTGAGCCCGCAAGCGACCAGAATGCTCTGCTGCCATGCGGGCAGGCAGCCAGCTTTTAGCTGATCTGCAGGTCGTGTTCGAATTTTGACCTATTGATGATTCTCTTGCATTCCTTTGCCGATTTGTTGTATGCTGATCTGCTTTCGGGCGTTCGAGATGTGTTGTAGGCTCGGTAAGCCGCGTTTTTTCGTCGAACTGCTTCGGAGCATTGTCGACTGAACCACGGCTTTGAGCCCACACCAGTTTCTTTAGTAGTCGATTGTATGAAGCCATCCATCGCCGAATTGATGACTTCACCAATCTCCTGGGCACATCTTGAAGGGTCCGAAGTCCGAAAACAAACAGCTGACCACGGAAAAGCATTGAAATGGGCCCGCATACCGAACTAATCTGCTGACCTATAGTGCCACACTTTTCTCCTCAGCCTCTCATTGGTTGGTCTGAGGCTAACGGGGATTGATGTCGTCACTAGGCAGTGGTCAGATGATCCCAGAGGCGCTGTGACGTCAATCTTATAACCGTGTGGCACAGTAGTTAAGAATAGGTCTAACAGATTGGAGCGGTGAGTCTGGACATATATCTGGACAATAATTGAACTCGGTCAACTGCTTGGAAGGCAAAAATGATGTCCATAAATTCATGATAAGTATGTACGGACAGCATAACTATATATTATTGAAATTTCGTGGATATGATTTGTTTAAAAATGTAATTCTGAGGTTGATGAAATTTTGCACACTTGACCTTCAAAACAAGAAGAAGATTTCTGCCGGGGAATTTAGCCAGTAAAATATAAACAACATTGATCTTAGAGGAACATCAGATTAACCAATTAAACTATGGTGATTAATTGTGGTATCCTTTATATATTAGGGTAAGTAATTAAGAATTCCAGCTCCGATTCATAACGTACGTTATATATATCTGTAATTAGCCCTTTACATACACCCGACTGTCACCCGTAACCACAGAATAGCAATGGCGCCTTTATTAAAACCATGCGCACAAGCATTCGCGCTATCATTCTCTCAAACTCACGTAATTACTACTAGGCAGTGGCGGTTTTCTCTAAAGTGCGTTTGTGCGGCGAACCCCCATTAAAAAGATGAGAAAATAAAACAAACTTGTTTTATAATAATAAAAGCACATTATAGATAGCACGCTATTAAAATTTCGCCTTCAAAACCCGCGCCACCGAAAAATACGATACATATTCCAAATTTTGTGCGAGTTGAAATCCGCGCCAAACTCTTCATACAAAAGAATTTTAGCCGGTACAGATCCCTATGACGGTGACATATACAATATTTGGTCTTTCTTTGCAAAAGTAAGACAAATTGTGTGCGCCGAACACGCGTTATGTTATCACGTGACCTCCGAACATTGACGAATGTAACCTAAGAAACCCGAGAACTTCGCGGTCGACGTTTGACCTTTAGGGAAGCAAGTGTTATTTTTTATGTTATATTATGGTATTTAACTTTGTAGTCATTTTTGTACATATTTTTGTTTTCTTGTTTCTGCATTTCTCCAACCGTTTGCTTATGGCATTTGCAAATCTACTACCTATTGAAGTAGACTTAGTAAATTTATTTCGTGCCACCTTTATTTGTTTTTTTTTAATGTTTTAAATATCTATTATATGTATATTCTACGAAATTATTCTTCTCGAAAAAACAATAATAATTAGCAACATACATTGAGTGCTATAAAAACATTAAACAATTTAATTCCTATAAAACTTTTCTCATTATCTAATATTTGTGTCTAGTGAAGTGATTTAAAAACAATAATATGTAGGTACCCCTCCCACTAACTTTATTTAAGTTGTGTGACTGCTGCCGTATTCGACTATTTGACGAAGGACAACAGTAAGTAAATTTTAATTAGATATGTTTTTCTTCTCTTGAATTTCTGAACCCCCTGTTAAAAAGACCACGAACCGCCACTGCTACTAGGTAAGGGTAAACTAGGTAAACCTAACCTAACTATTAAATCATTAATGTGGCAAATACGTGCTATAAAAAAATATAACAACACTCTTAAAAATATGAGTTTGATATTGTGTGCAAGCTGACTCATTAGTATGCATAATATTTTAATATGTACATAGATACTTATAACCGAGACGTTTTTTTAATAATACAAGAACAGTGTTACAATATGAGTTTGATACTGTGCGCAAGCTGACACATTAGTATTCATATTATTATAATACGTACATATATACTTATAACGGCGCTGGTCTATTAAAATATTTTTAAAATGCAAGTAAAGTGTTCAATTTTACCGAATGTATTAAAAAAACCTCAATCTATAAAAAGTTGTAGGTAAATTTTGTTCTCACCTCTTTCGGAAATAACCAGATAAATATAATTTGCGATGAAGTCACATTATGAGAATAATTTGCAAACGTAATAATAACGTCAACTGTGCTTGTAAGGATATTATCATAAGAGTCATAAAACGGGAGAAACTGGCGAGACGAGAGATAAGTGACGAAGAATACCTGCATATTTCCGTCTCTTTCCGACACCCATTGAAATGAGTCAAGTAAAAAATAGTAAAAAGTTAAATAATTTACCTCAGCCAGGCATCGGAATGTGTTATCGTCGAACATTTTGGCTTCGATGTTATCACTGGGATCATTCCAACCCATTTTTTAATTAATCGAAAAATCGGTACGAATTAGTTTCACAATGATGTTCACTGGATTTATAAACTGTTCACAATAATAAATAATTTTAAAAAAACGTAGTCTATATTTTAATTTCCGATAAACTCGTAAAATGCTGGCAATCAAACTTTTTTATTTCCCCGATCAACTCGTAAAAAGTTGGCAATCGTGTTAAGGTTGCTAAAACGCTTAATTGCTTCGCGCTCGACCACGTGCTTCCACCTGCACACCTGAACACAAACTGAGGTGCATTTACCTCTAGGGGCGGGGGTATATTCTGCCCTGGCCGAAAGGGACGTGTCCGAATGGAAAATACCAACAAATGAGCAATTAACGGTCAATGTTGTCTCCGACGCGACGTCAGATTTCTCCAGAGCCATTTGTATTTCCGAGCATTAATGTAGCAGAAGATGCAGCCCAGAATATGAAGTCGTAAATTATGGAATTGAAAACGATGCCCTCGTGGCCAGTGGCCAATATCATAACATCATAAGATACATATAACATTGCATAGTCCTGCCAATGAGAGACATATATCCATCACTCAAATAATAATAATTGAATCATTTGTACAACGCAGTTTTTATGACAATATCACCACAAGGGCGCTATAAAAATATGACTAAGTTTTTCTTTTACATATTCAATAATATTTATTATTCAATACACAAAAAACAGCGTAGGTATTTCTAAACAGGCTCTGCCGTATAATTATTATTTCGCGTGGCTGTTGTTTTGCTTCTGAAGACATTATCAAACAGTTTCAGGTTAAAAAAATAATTAAAAAATGGTTTTCTAGACTCTATTTACGTATTTCGAAACAGGAATACAAACAATTCTTACCAGGCAGGTTCCTTCGTTTATATAGTTTAAGCTTGGAGAAGATATGACTTAGAGCGTAGAATACACTATATCTATTAAACACACTGGACATTGTATGATTTGACTCCTTTGCACTAATACTCTCATATATTTTTTTTTTTTTTTTTTTTTGGAATTATTTTTTATTTTTAATAATAAGTTTACATGGTACATAATTCATTTTACATCTTGGGTTTTTTTACTACTCTTCCATTGAAAGCATTTGCTTGTGTATGGAAGGGGAGTGTACATAAATGTTGTTGTTAGTTAGTACTTAGATAATTCATTGTACATAAATGTATGTTTGCTGTAGTATTTTTTTTTTGATAGTAGTGAAGGATAATATATTAATATAATAAATTTTAATAAAGAAAGAAAGTTATGGAAAACTAAGGATATTTGTGAGATTAATTAAGTGACAGTAGTTTTTTTTTTCAGAATATTTTTAAAGTGTCTCTTTACAGAGAGCAGTATTTGGGTTTTATCATTAATGCTTCTGATTTCTTCTGGTAGACGATTGAAAAAAGTTCTTCCCTGGTAAGTATAATGATGTTGTGCAAAAGACGTATTTAGTTTTGGGCATAGAAAAACATGTCTAAGTCGCGTTCTGTTTTCATTTAAAAATTGATATTTATCTTTTTCTTTTATAATTTGGATTAATGAGTTTTTAATATATAGGTCTTTAAATGTAGGTACTTGAAATTCTTCAAACAGGCGTTCTGTTGGGTAGTCAAAGGATTTTTTTAATATAATTTTAATAATTGTTCTTTGTATAATTTCAATTGGAAGAAGGTTACATTTATACGCGGATCCCCAACTAATAATAGCGTATTGTAAAGTGGATTGAACTAAGGCATAGTAAATTAAATATAGATTTTTTATCGACAGAAAGTTTCTAATTCTTAAAAATATATATATTAATTTTCTAATTTTTTTTACTACTTGACATATTTGTTCCTTCCATTTCAGATTTTTATCAATAATTACTCCTAGATATTTAATTTCATTTGTTGTTTTTAGTACTGTACAGTTTGATTTGCAATAGTTTTGGCTGTGAATTTTAGTATTATTATGTATAACAATGTTAAAATTTTTAGGAGTATCATTTGTATGGATTGCAAATGGAATTACAAATGTCTTTTCATTATTAAGTGACAGTAAATTGGTGTCGAAAAAATTCTTGAGCGTGTTGATGTCTTCTGTGGCCTTTAATTCTACTTTTTCCCAAGTCTTATCACTTATTATTAATACTGTATCATCGGCGTATGACGTGATTTGACCATGTAAAGGTTGAAAAAAAATATCGTTTACATATATAGTAAATAGAATTGGTCCAAGCACTGTACCTTGGGGGATTCCAAAGCTTGTAATCTCTTGATCACTTTTAACACGATTGATTTTTACCACTTGAGGACGGTTTTTTAAGTAGTCGGTGATCCATTTAATCACGTTGCCTTTTATGCCGATATTATTCAATTTTTTTAATAGCATCTCATGGGATATGCTATCGAATGCCTTTCTAAGGTCAATAAATATACCCGCACATTTTTTACCTTTATCTAATGATTCGTGAATGTATGAAGTTACGTTAGCAATAGCATCTTGTGTGCTGAGTGATTTTATAAAGCCAAACTGGTTTTTGTGTAATATTTTATTATTATCTAGAAAATTTACCAATTGTTTTTTTACTATTTTTTCAAAGATCTTTCCTATATTAGAAATTAGACATATTGGGCGATAGTTCGTTGCTTGATGTGGATCTCCAGATTTGTAAATAGGTGAGATTATTGTGGTTTTGTAGTTCATTGGAAAAATTCCATTTGTTAAACTTAAGTTTATTAAATGAGTGATAGGTTTTATTATGTGAGGTTTCATAGTTTTTAACATGTGTGTCGTAATAGAATCAAAACCGGGAGACGAACCTCCTTTCATATTTTCTATTATTTTCGAGATTTCACATTCTGTTGTTGTTTCAAACATTGAAAGTATATTATGTTTCTGTATATTTTTATTTTTATGGTTTTCTTGGTTTGAAGGCTTATGGACATTTTTCGCAAGATTTTTCCCAACGTTTGCAAAGAAGGAATTAAGTATGTTTGCACATTGTTTAGGCTGTATATTGGCATCTATAATTTTTTTATCATGTTCAATGTACTTAATGTTTTGTGTTTTTTTTGTATTTTCTATGGCGAAATTAACAGTTTTCCACATTTGTTTATGGTTATTTTCTGAAGATAATATTTTATTTTTAAAATACTCTTCCTTACTTTTTTTAATATAAGATGTTAATTTATTTTTATATTTTTTATAGAAAATATATGCTTTTTCATCTTGGGGATTTTTTAAAGTTATTTTGTAAAGTTTTTCTTTATTTCTGATAGATATAATAAGCCCTTTGGTAATCCAAGGCTTTAAACATCTTAATTTTGATTTTATGTGTGTTGTTATCTCAGTTGTCGAATTTTTAATGTGTTGTGACATAATATTTTCGAAGTTAGTCGAACAAATTTCAGTATCATCACTGTTTAAAACATTATTCCAACCCTCCTTTTTTAATTTTTCAGAGAGAATAGTCATATCTATTGTTGATTTTTTGGTTATTAAATTATGTTTTTTATGTTTAATATTATTATTATACAGAAGTAAGCATGAGTGATGATCAGTTATGTTAGTTTTCCAAACAATTGATTTTATTTTGTGAAGATCTTTAATGTTTACATTTGTCCAAATGTGGTCTAAACAAGATGGAGTATGTTCTTTTATTTCCCTAGTATTTTTATTTAAGCAAGATATAAAATTTTGTTCAGTCATACAATTGATGTATTCATTTTTGTTATTATTTTCTATTTTTTCATTAATATTAACGTTAAAATCTCCTACGACGAAGCAAAGTTTATTTTTTAATTTTAATAATATGTATTTGAGGTCATTAATAAATGTAATAATATTCGAGCCATGCGTTCTATAGATAGCTATTAGATGGTATATTGATTTGCCGAGTTTGAAATGTACTTCGATGCAGTTTACTAAGTGTATTGGATGTTCTATTATGTTAACAATACTAAATTTATTGCTTGCAAATATTATTATTCCCGAATTTTTATTGATGTCTAATTTGGTAGAAATATAGTTGTACTCAGTGTTAGATAATGCGTTTCCACGGAATCGAACCGCGTGTTAGATAAAGAGTTTCTACGGAATCGAACCGCGTATAGAAATGTATTATATCTTCAAGAATACCTGGCTAGCTCGAGCAGGTACCGTGTTTTCAGTTCGTTGGTATTAAGAGAGAACTTACGCCTTCTAGAAGTGGGTAGAACAAAGGGTATCTTGGAAATAAAACACTATTATTGTGGTGCCTTTAAATGCCTTCAAAAAGACTATATAATTACAGCACAGGAATCTACGCGTAGGAAAAGCTTAAATCTCTTTGTGGACGGTTAAAAGAATGAAAAAATGAAGTTAAATTAGTGGGAAGAAAACAGAAACAGAAATTAATAAATAAAAGGCATGGAACGATACCGCGGTTTTCGTAGTTTTGTAGACGTCCAGGGGGCAGGCAGTAGAAAAAATGAATTGAAATATACTAGTAATCAATTGACAAACACTGTAGAAAGAATGAATCGAAATATATAAGTAATTAATTAACAAACACTGGGTAGCAAAGCAAGTCTCGAATTCAAGGCGGAGCACGTAACACCCTCACGCCACGAGAGTTAAAATCCAAGAGAGCCGGTCTCCCTTCGTTCGGAGCTCAGAACCCCCGTGCCCCGCCTCTTCCGATAATAGTTACACCCACTTTCAACGCAACCACGGGGTGGCCATATGAAAGAATTTAAAAATACAAAGTACTTGATTTTAAGAAAATATTACGGGGTTGAATGTTTTAATTTTAAGAAAGTTCGTTTCATAACACTTCCCCGAAAACACAACGAAAAAACTGCCGTGGGAATGAAAGTTTTTGACTCTAAATCGCTTAAAATCCCTTTGACAAAAGCTACAAAGGAGTCATCCACATAGAGATTCAGCATTAAAAACCTACGCCCAAAATTTACATATTATTATTTCAAATTATTATTTATATATATACATTTTTTTTTGGTAATACAGTGCACATAATCGTAAGAGCAACAGCAGCAAGTGATGGCATCGGCTCTCAAGTGATGGCATCGGCTCTCTCTGCAAAGGGCCGCAAGCAGTAGCGTAAACTCGTTCGTCATGGCGTAGATGTCTCGATCCCCGGCGGGAACGATTCAAGGAGAAGCGTTAACATGAAAGCGAAAGACAAGAAAATATTAAAAAATGCAAATAAGCAGTGGGCAATGAACAAAAAAAATCGAGTTCACATAAGGAGTGAGAAACTAATATTTAATAGTAAATATATTTGCACAGGGGAGCAGTATATAGGCCGAACTTCCCATTGTATATCGTGACGCACACACATATGTTTATATTTTATACATAAGGCGAAAAACATACTAAAATCATTAATTAGCACTAAATAATCAATATATGCTGAAAACCACACACGAGAATCAATATCCACCTTTTAATGGTACGGATTTGTTTCGGTGCAATCGGCGTCTACCTTTTAGTGTTTTTTTTTTTTTTTTCATCAGCATATCTACCTTTTAATGGTCCAGATAGCTGTTTGAAGATTAGCTGAAAAGAAAATAACACAAAACAAACAATATAAGTCGAAAAACACACACGAAAATCAATATCCACCTTTTAATGGTACGGATTTGTTTCGGTGCAATCGGCTTCAACGTTTTAGTTTTTTTTTTTTTTAATCAGCATATCTACCTTTTAATGGTCCAGATAGCTGTTTGAAGATTAGCTGAAAAGAAATAACACAAAACAAACAATATAAGTTGAAAAACACACACGAAAATCAATATCCACCTTTTAATGGTACGGATTTGTTTCGGTGCAATCGGCTTCAACGTTTTAGTTTTTTTTTTTTTAATCAGCATATCTACCTTTTAATGGTCCAGATAGCTGTTTGAAGATTAGCTGAAAAGAAATAACACAAAACAAACAATATAAGTTGAAAAACACACACGAAAATCAATATCCACCTTTTAATGGTACGGATTTGTTTCGGTGCAATCGGCTTCAACGTTTTAGTTTTTTTTTTTTTAATCAGCATATCTACCTTTTAATGGTCCAGATAGCTGTTTGAAGAGTAGCTGAAAAGAAATAACACAAAACAAATAATATAAGTTGAAAAACACACACGAAAATCAATATCCACCTTTTAATGGTACGGATTTGTTTCGGTGCAATCGGCTTCAACGTTTTAGTTTTTTTTTTTTTTTTAATCAGCATATCTACCTTTTAATGGTCCAGATAGCTGTTTGAAGAGTAGCTGAACACACGAGTAAAATCAAAATCGTCCTCCTTTAGTGACCTACATATCGCCAGAAATCTTGTAAGAATTGCTGACATAGGTATAATACGAGACGTATCTTTCAAATACTTAGTGCTGTGGACCTTATTTATTTGTGTGGAAAATCATTGCATCCATACAAAAAACCTCCCAAAATGAACAACACAAGAACAAGAAAACAAATTAAAAATATTTTGTCGCAAGTCATTGCACTTTGAAGTTTTCGTATACAATGGATTATAATGGGTTAGAATTTATTACATAATAATATATATATACCGATATGGGCGCCATCTTGTTTATGGCTAACAAGCAACCATAGGATCGAAGTCACAAATAATTATTTTATAATTTTTTCAGTTTTTTAATAAAGTTGGTGAAGTTTGCACCAAATTAATAGCAAGTAGGAACTGGGTACGAATCAGACACAATGTGAATGTCGTACTGCGTGTAGGAATGTTCAAAGATAGTGTCGTGTATTTAGCCGCCTCCGGTTAATTACTCCGGAGTGACTGTAATGTTGGAGTCTGTATACACTGCCTTCGAAGGGGCCCCTTCGAAGACAGTGCCGTGTATTGTGTAGATGTGCATGTTCAATGAGTACTTGTACCTTATTTATCTTTCCTTGCGAATTTTAAAATAGAATATTTTTCCTTTAAAATAGAATATTTTCCCATCCGGGCAGTCAACAAAACTGGCTTTCCAATATTCATCGCATTAACCAGATTTCAAACAGATTTTTCCAAGAATCCAATTGGGGTAGGTTGCCAATTGTTGTTTTTAAATTCCTAAGGGGTCACAGTAAGGGTATAGGAGAATCGGTCTGGTTCTCCGCGGAGCTACCTAATTTAACCATATCTTTTACATGGTATCTACCCAATATTTTTCCTGACTCATCTGCCAACACATATATGACGTCGGAAACCTTTTTAATCACCTTAGTTTTCACAAAGCGCGGGGCGAGTTTGGTAGAAAAGTAAGCAGCGGAATTTGACTGAGCGAAATTTTCCTCCAAACCGTATCACCGACGGAATACGTCACGCGTTTTTTCTAAGATTGTATCTTTCGGAGCTCTATTATTTGTCAACTATCAGTATACTGTCATTAAAATTTCGAAATTTACTGAAAAATATCGATTTTTATTAAATTAGTACTTAATACTAATTTTTCTATGTAAAATTTGATAAATTATTGAGGCGTAGTATTTTTTGCTAAAAAAAATATGTATGGCGTCAAATCAAGTTCATCAAAAAATTCTCACTTTTGTTCTTGTATTGATCCCTTGTTCTTATTATTATTGTTATTGCTATTTTTTTTAACTTTTGATTCGTAGTGGAATCCCATTTTAAGATGTTTTTTGTGGAATAAATATGTTTTATATTAAAGTTCAATTTATTATTTGTGTAAAAATAAACCAATAAAATATATCTTTCTGCTGTTTAAGCAGGACGAATAGTTTCCGGGGCGGCAGTACCCAACTAAAAGCAGGCCGTTATAAATAAAATACCTAGTATCTCTAAATAGTATTAAACAAAGTCGCTATATTTTTTGATACGCCAGGAACAAGGCGTCTACCTTATTCTCGTCTATTTCCGGAGGTGATATGAAAAACTCTATTCGCCGTCGGAGTGATGATCTTCGGGGCCACGTTGAAAGATCTCCAAAAATCGGTACCAAGGATAAATTTAGGTGATAATGACGGTATGACTAAAAAATCTATAGTAGCGGTGTATCCACTGCAGGTGACGGGCAGAGATAACACACCCAACACGGTTTGGTGACTTGCATCAGCCGTGATCACCGGAGACCTATACGGTTTCATTGGTACTCCCATACTAATGAATGACGCGTACGAATTTCCTCCTAGGCAACTAACATTTGCCCCCGAGTCTAATAATCCCGTAAAGGGCACATTATTTATAGTAAACTGCGCGTAAGGGCGACCGTCTACGGCTTCAATGCATTCAATTTCCATAAGATGTGCCGTTTCTTCTAAGAATTTTTGGTCATCTAGCCACTCAATACGTCCACGGCCAGCGTCACCTTGTCGTGGAAGGGGGCTATTTGAGTGGCTGGAAATTAGTTTTTTGAATTCGGTATTCTGGGCGGTGGTCGGGTTAAATCTATTCCCGCGGGGAGAAAACTTGACTGAGGTGACGGATGGTCGGATATGTTATTACGCTTATTTTCGTAACGGCGGCCACCGCCCGCCCTCATATGTTTATATTGTTCGCGAGTATTGCGAAAACCGCTGTCTGAGCTATTTTTCCCGGGGTCTGCCGGTAGAGCTGCAGGGCTTGATGAAGCCACGCTATTGAGGTAACTATTTCCTCCCGATCTCGCCTCACGGGGCGGGCGCGATGCTTGTTTCTGGTAGCTCTCGAATATCGTGCACGCGGTTTCTAAATCTTCGATAGAGCTACTGCTATGCATGGTCAACATACTAGCGTATTGGGGGAGGAGGCCACGTTTGAGAGTTTCCACCAGCTCCTCTTCCGACATGGGCGATTCTAACATGTGGTTTTTATGACGCGTTTCGATAAAAAAATCTCTAGCCGTCTTCCCGTGCGCTTGTTTGGATACGTAAACTTCGAGTTTACGTTCCCATTTAGAATTAGGCGGTTCAAATTTGCTGAGAAGGAGCTTTTTAAGTTCGGACCAGGATAAACTCTCTCTCGGTAAGGAGAGAAACCATAGCAGCGCCATTCCCGTTAAAAGTTCGTTGAAACATTTAGCAACTTCCTCAGAATTAACACCCCGGGATATGGTTAATAACTCCACACGGCTTACGAATTCTCTGACATCGGTCGTTCCGTTAAATTTAAGGTTCCATGAAGCGAAATTCGTCACCTTTGTTTCCTTCAGAATATATCTAATCTCTACTGGCCGCTCCCGGACTTCCGTATCAGCGCACGGCATAGGATCAACCTTGTCGTTTGCGGGTTTTATTCGCCGAACGAAAGCCTTGTTAAACTGGCGGGCTTGTTTTTGTAAAGCTGGCAAATCTTTACTCCCGACAATACCACGTTTTCTCAATGCCCTCTTTAGTTGCGGAACGCTTGAAGAATCAACGTGGACGATAATGCCTTCCTTAAAGCGAATTAAGGCGTCCATTTTATTAATTTAATTTAAATTAGCCGACTTGATTTCTTAAAATTACTTGTGTACTATTGAGACAAAACTAAGTAGTGAATAGATTCCAGGTACGCCCTTTCCCTTTATTATTGTCCGCGGTTTTTCTAGTTATCATAAAAGGCTACCGGCTCAAGACGTATTTCTGGGAAGTAATTATTTTTACCAAAACCCAATTTTGCAATATTAAAATGAACACGACCTATAAAATCTGTTACTAACGTATTTTAGGTTTTTCCCAGGTATCACAAAAGGCTACCGGCCCACCTTGGACGTATTTCTGGGAAGTGATTATACTTCCAAAACCCAATTTAGCAATATTGAAATGAGAAAGAAACCTTTAAAATCTTTTGTCTTTAAATATTACACGAATATAACCGCACAAGTAGGTATCTGTATTATTACGCTTTGAGTTTATTCTATAACCTAACTTTATATTACTCGAATGAATCCGCGACAAAATATACACAGAAGTGTAGGAAGGAAATTATAAATTGTTAGGAAAACACGCGAAATTTATTTTATTTTTTTTGAACGCACACTGTCGCAAGATTTAAGTATTTGTCGAAACTCTTCTTATTTTTTTTAAAGGACACTATGATTCTATGGCGATGCGTGCCGAACACGTGTGGGCTAAACAAAACGGCGCAAGCGTTTACAAAATGGTGACTGCCAACCACATGTGGGCTTTAAACACTGACGCTATGAGTAAAAAAAATGGCGAAGAATGCAAAACACGCGTTGAATTTAAACACCAGTTCACGAACGTTTATATTAAATGGCGGTTATTACGGAAAACACGTGGCTTTTAAACACACTGACGCTATGAGTAAAAAAAATGGCGAATAATGCAAAACACGCGTTGAATTTAAACACAGGGGTACCTAGATGTAGGAAAAACAATTATTTACACACATATATGAACATCACGACAACAATAAAAAGTTACAACAGGAAAGCGATTCTCTCAAATAAAGCCCCACGTTTCTGGGTCCAGTGTTAGATAATGCGTTTCCACGGAATCGAACCGCGTGTTAGATAAAGAGTTTCTACGGAATCGAACCGCGTATAGAAATGTATTATATCTTCAAGAATACCTGGCTAGCTCGAGCAGGTACCGTGTTTTCAGTTCGTTGGTATTAAGAGAGAACTTACGCCTTCTAGAAGTGGGTAGAACAAAGGGTATCTTGGAAATAAAACACTATTATTGTGGTGCCTTTAAATGCCTTCAAAAAGACTATATAATTACAGCACAGGAATCTACGCGTAGGAAAAGCTTAAATCTCTTTGTGGACGGTTAAAAGAATGAAAAAATGAAGTTAAATTAGTGGGAAGAAAACAGAAACAGAAATTAATAAATAAAAGGCATGGAACGATACCGCGGTTTTCGTAGTTTTGTAGACGTCCAGGGGGCAGGCAGTAGAAAAAATGAATTGAAATATACTAGTAATCAATTGACAAACACTGTAGAAAGAATGAATCGAAATATATAAGTAATTAATTAACAAACACTGGGTAGCAAAGCAAGTCTCGAATTCAAGGCGGAGCACGTAACACCCTCACGCCACGAGAGTTAAAATCCAAGAGAGCCGGTCTCCCTTCGTTCGGAGCTCAGAACCCCCGTGCCCCGCCTCTTCCGATAATAGTTACACCCACTTTCAACGCAACCACGGGGTGGCCATATGAAAGAATTTAAAAATACAAAGTACTTGATTTTAAGAAAATATTACGGGGTTGAATGTTTTAATTTTAAGAAAGTTCGTTTCATAACATCAGGTAAGTGATAAGACGGTGACTCATCGTTTGTAAAGGTTTCGGATAACACTATAAAGTCCGGTTTTTTAATTAAATTATTTATTTTTAGAATTAATTCATCTAAATTTTTTTGAGCGCTACGGATGTTTATGTGCATAATAATTATATCATTGATGTTTTTAGAAATAATTTTGTTACACGAATCGGTACATATACATTCATATTCTTGAATTTTAATATTTAACTCTAATTCGTTATTTGAGAAATCATCCATTTAATGCATTTTCGGTTGTATTTTACAAAATTATTTATAAGATTTTTATTCAATGTCGTAGTTAATTCTTTCTTTGGCTAATTTAAGCATGTAAGATCGGAACTTACATGTTTCGCTGTTTGTTCGGTGGTCTACTTCATTCATTTTACTGTTCAAGGAGTTTATTTCTTTCTTCTTGTTAGCTGTGTTGCAGTTAGCGCATTTGGGTGGCAGTTCCAGGGATTTACACTCGGAGATGGGATGATCTTCTGAACAGTGCTTGCATGTTGGTTTATTCATTCTATTGTAGCATTTTTGTGCTGTGTGTCCAAATCTTTGACAGTGGAAACATTGGGTAAGAGGACTGCAGTCTTCTACATAGATTCTCATGAATCCTAGATGAATTTTTCTTTTATTAATAAGATGTAGTCTCATTTCGGGATTTGTTTGTAGTATTAAGTTTTTTCCTGTTAGTTTTTTTGTTTGTAATGATGGCCTTAACTTGTAATATTTCTTTGTCTTGGTATTTTTCACATATCATTTTGATGTCGTTGTTTTGTTCAATGATGTCTTCTAAGAATTCTTTTTCGGTATAGTCTTTGTCAAGACCTTTGAATATTACGCATGGATCCGTTTTCAGAAGTACCTCCGCTATTATGGTTTTGTCGACTTCATTTATCTTATCTTTTAATTTTTTTGCGTCTTCTTTTTCTGGGCATGTTATTATAAGGTTTTTTTTTGTTTTTTTAATTTCGCATACTCGAATTCCCAACTGTGAAATTTTAATCTTTTGTATTTTCTCTTTTATTTTTTCAGTGTCTTCTTCTTTTAAGCTTTTAATTATTATAGGAAATCGTTTTTCTTGCGTTGGTGATATTAAGTTTTTTACTGCAGAAGAGTATGAAAATGGGTATTTTTGTGCTTGGTTTTTTTCTTGAATATCACACTTTTCTTGTAATTTAGCTAATTCTATTGCCATGTGCGATATCATTTCCATGATGTTATTTATTTCTTTCATCATTTTTGATTTGGTTTCTTTGGTAAGTTTATTTTCTTCTATGATTGTATGTAGGTCACTTATGTTTTGTTTCGCCTTTGTTATGAAGGCATGCGGATCAACCGCTTCCTCCATTTTTCCAGGTTGAAAATATATTTTCCGTAAATTTATGTATTTATATAATTTGTCTTGGATTGAAGGTGTTATTTTATTTATTTACCGCTTACGGCGCTCACTCGCGTCCAACACCGTTGGAGGTTTGGGCGACACTGAATATTAGGAGAGTGTACGTAAAAAATATAATATATTATTATTGTACTTGTATTATTTTTTTTTTAAACTCAAATATATATGAGAAGATTAGTGGCAATCTGAGAAACGTTTTTGGTATCCGTTGTACGAATACGTTGAACGTTGTGATACAATCACGCTAGAATTAGGTCAAAATTCAACAAGTTATCGAAAGGAATCTTTTTATAAAAAGTGGTGCGATTAAAGCTTAACTGAGAGCTGTGTTCAAACCTTTAAAAGGTGACACAAATACGACGGAGGTATCAACGGTAAGGCAATTTAAACACAGTTGAGTAAGTGTATGAATTGAATCATACTTCGCTATCGTTGGTAGAACTATACGACATTGGTAAAGTGAAGATACTTCAAGGTAAATGGCGGCATTAACAAAATTATTTATTTAAAAAATTATTTGAACCCTTGAATCTATTTTAATCTGCACTTTTGGAGTCAGATACAGGGTTGCGGGCAGCGTTTCCAGATCATTATTAACAAATCGTATATTTTACCATGTGAAATTGAAAAATCTGGATTTGGGAGCAAAAGTGGTTTGCGCCGTTTGCGATTAGTTAGTTTGGTTTTCCATTATTCATTCCTAAAGCCTTAAATTTCGAAAAACTTGTCAACTCGATCTTCAGAGTAACCATCGTATTTGCAAATTATACATAAATACCAAACTAACAGCCGATGCAGATCAAAATCACGACATTTATTCAACCTATGTTTCCATATCGTCGCATTAATTCGTAGAATGCGTAACCACCAAATGTAAAATTTTACAGGAGGCACAAAAAACCTCATAGTGAAAAAAAATGAAAGACGGCTCATTCTTTTTATTTATGTTTCGAACATATAATATATTTCGAAATTTATTTTCAATCATTAAACTTTTGTAAGTTAAGGCTTTCTATTTCAAATCGGAGTTAGGAAGTTTACATAAAAACCGAGAATGGAGATACGTATTTTACAACAGATACATACTTTTCTGCGAACAGTTTTATGAACAACCTAGCGGAAAATTTGAGAGATAGGAATTTTTCATTCACAAAATAAAACCCAACAATGCATGTATATGTCGAGGCAGTCTATTTAGATGCATTTTAAAGATTTTAATGATGCGGAAGGTTATCGTAAAAGGAGTGGTAATCCTTTTCTAATGTCTGTTTTAAGTCTTGTAAATGCTGGTACTTTTCCTTCCTTAAGCGATTAAATCTGACTCTCAAGTGAAATCTTCAAACTCTAGAGATCATTACAGATTCGGCGACGGTTTTGTGCTGGGTGAGATCTACACTGACCGGGAGTAGTCGTGTCAGAGATGCTCGTTAAGTGACGCTTGGGGTTGATGAAGGAGATCGTAGAAGAATTTGATCTGACATTGTCGATCACCCTTGTTCTCCTGTAGAAATAAAACTGATGTACTTACTAGGGTTTGCAAGACCTGGGCAAAGAATAGCCATGACAGGAAACGTTGTGAAAGAGACTCCTCAGAGTGTGAAGATAGGTGGGAGAGACTTGAAAGTGGAACTGGTGAGCAAACATGTGCTTTAAGCGTAGAAACTCTTCATGCTCAGCATCACTTTGGAGTAAAGTGAACGCTTCATCTTGCCCGGCTGGTCGATCCCGAGGCGAGAAGAAAGGACGTCGATAGATGCGTGCGTTCCTGCGTACAATGCAGGACAATTGACCCTCCACCATCATCCCATGAAGCGGGTAATCTTAATGTTGTGACAACCAGGAGTCGCTTGGCAGTTGATGTTACTCATTTCGGTAGGAAATGTTTACTCACATTTATCGATTGCGGTCCGAGTAGATTTGCCGTGTGGCGGGAAATCGAGTCAGATAATGCAGCTTCGATGATCAGACATTTGGAAGAAGTGTTTCGGGAAAGAGGCCCGCCCAAAGTAGTTCTCATGGACAATGGTACTGCATTTTGTTCCTACAGTGTTACAGATAAGTGTAAGAGATGGAATGTTCGTCAAAGATTTTGAGCGGCATACCGACCAGCTGGAAATGGTATAGTTGAACGACATCATCAAACAATAAAGAGAACTGCAGCCAGAAGTGGAAGCGATCTCCTGCAGGCAGTGTTTCGGTACAATCTTTGGCTGCAAAAAGTCAGGATGATCGAGGTATTGCGCTGTCTAGTATAGTTCACACTTACTCGTGGAGACACTCTTCTGCGCAAGTGAATATAGAAGAGGAAGTATTGACTGAGCTCTAAGTGGGCGATCTTCTTGCGGTTAAGCCAGTAGATGGGAGATGCACATCGTGCATGGAAGGGTGACAGGTCTTACTTCAGTCAACAACATCGAAGTAGATGGCATACCAAGACATGTGCTTGACCCGCGGAAGATGCCTGACAGAGAACGGACTGTGTCTGAGGAGAGACGAGATGGAATTGCCGCACGTTCCACCGTCAATATTTTGGGTTTGTTTGAAGAGGACAGTGAAGAACCGGATCCGGATATGCATCAGGAAGAGATCCACTTGTAGGTAGGACGCGAAGGGCTCCGGGTTAGTTAAATCAATTCGTGCAGTGATGATGACATCAGGAGGGCGTGTGGTGATAAGCAGGTACCACTGTAAAAGCGGTGAACGCAACCGAAGAGGCACATAAAACAAGAAATCTACGGCAGAGCGTCACAAGGTGCAGGAGACGTCACTTTAGACTACAGATACAAAACACTATTCGTGACTTCATAATTAAAATTAAGGTTATAAAATGTTCAAAATTGATTAATCAACTTATCTCAGTTAATTTCACGGTAAAACTATTACACCGTAAATAAATTTCCTCAGTCAAAAACACAACAAGCGTGCACGGCTCACCGGCCAATACTGAGTTAAGGAGTTACGAAGTATTCGCGAGTAAAAATGGCACCATAATTTTACGCAGTTTCCTAATTTGTGTTTATCTAAAAGGTTAATTTTTTTTTAAATTTTCGAGTTTTACTAGTCGATGCGGGTCTAATTTTAACACCAGATGGCATTAAAAACGTATTAAAAATTTGGAGTTATTTAGAGTTAAACTACATCGCAAAGTTAAATCGGTTTATGTGGTAGTATGTTAATTTGAACATGTTTTTGCAATAAGTAGATATAATGGTATTATTTTATATTCACTACCGTTTTGTGTCTCGTAAACCTTTCTGAAATTTATAACTTTACAAATCAATATAATAATTTTATCTACCTACAGACTTGAAGTTTCATCCTTGCTCATACTAATTTAAAGAAATAAACGCAAATAAAGCTATATTTTAGCAGTAAAAAAGTGCAGAATACATTGATTTTACGATCGTGCGTTGTTTGTGCGTTTTCAAACTTTAAAAAAGTGAATCTGTGCTCTATTTCATTGTTTGTGAAAAAAGGACAATAAGACACAACAATTTAGTGAATTAAACAATTAACAAACAGTGAAACATAACGAAATTTAAAGTTTATCCTAAATATCTAGAACCTATTACGGTTTTTATTAAAAAACGGTGTTTTTTACTTCAAAAAAATATGAATCCACATCAATTCATGGATTCTGCGAAGGAGGCAATTGATGATTTATTGAATTGTATTCAAGATACAGTGAATAAATTTAATAAAGAACAAATTAACTTAATTACAACAAAAACAAGTGCTATATTCAACTGGATGGGACATCTAACTCTTCAGTTATCTGATTAATTATCTTGCAAAGGGAAAAATAATTGAACCAACATTTGGATACGGCAAAGTAGATGAAAACCAAAATAAAATATTGGAAAGTGATTATAAATTAATAGTTTCATCGAACAATGCTGACGAATCTTCAGAAAATATACAAAATAAAATCAGGAAGAAAATTAACTTAAGTAAGATTGGTGCAAAAGTGATTGGTGTTAGTGCGATATCTAAAAATAACTGCTTCCAAAGTTCGAACAATAGTCTGAAATTAGCGTCCAAAAAAGTCATGATTTTTCTACAATTCAATTTTATAAAGATTTTATGACTGTATTCGATTTCGACTACAATTCTCATCACAATTCCAAAGTTTCAGCCCGTTTGGTCCCATAGAGCCTGATAAAAGTGCTTCCAAAGTTCGAACCCATGTCAGAAATAAGCGTCCATAAAAATCATGATTTTTCTAAAAATACAAATTTATGGAGACTTTATGACTGAATTCTATTTCGACTACAATTCTCATCACAATTCTAAAGTTTCAGCCCGTTTGGTCCCATAGAGCCTGATGAAAAATACAAATTTATGGAGATTTTATGACTGAATTCGATTTCGACTACAATTCTCATCACAATTCTAAAGTTTCAGCCCGTTTGGTCCCATAGAGCCTGATAAAAGTGCTTCCAAAGTTCGAACCCAAGTCAGAAATAAGCGTCCATAAAAATCATGATTTTTCTTAAAATACAAATTTGTGGAGACTTTTTGACTGAATTCTATTTCGACTACAATTCTCATCACAATTACAAAATTTCAGCCCGTTTGGTCCCATAGAGCCTCGAAAAACTGCTTCCAAAGTTCGAACAATAGTCTGAAATTAGCGTCCAAAAAAGTCGTGGTTTTTCTAAAAGTGCAACTGTATAGAGATTTTCTTACTGAATTCGATATCGACTACAATTCTCATTACAATTCCAAAGTTTCAGCCGCAAGTATATTTTTGCATATAGAACGAAACCGGTTCGTTCTAAGTAAATGTAGTCCAGGAGGGGTTGGAATCTGGAAGCGTGAGGACTCTGTTCGAGATTTGAACGTAGTATGTGACGGCCACAAGAATGGTTGACTAGAACACGGTGACTGAGGCACCTACTAGGAGATTGGGTCGAATGATCATGCCAAACCCAGATCGATACGGATCATTCTCACGTCTTGCAGGAGGTAGGAGCCAGATTTTGCTAGCAAAGTAATATTCCGAGTTCGTCATATGTGCAACAACCGAATTCTACTAACACGCTTGAAATTAGTCTCATGTTTATCCCATCTAGTAGGAGAGGTCGGCAATCCAGAGGGCCCCGGAGAACAAATTATGATTGTAATTTACTAACAAATTATATTTGACTTTTTGTATTGTGTATTAAGGTTTTATGACAGGTCGGGAGGACGGCTTAGGTGAACTTCTAAGGAGATCAGATTAAGAGAGATAGACAGTATGGAGAAAACGGGGGCTTTAGGTATATTGATCCAACTTCGATTCGTTAACTTTGAAATTAACATCTCTGACTCCATCCCTGTCCTAAAGAGAACTCGGGGTTACCAAACAAAGTAATTAAAAACCCGATACCATAAAGAAAAAAATCACACAACGTTTGGTGGGATTTAATTACAACTAAATACGAGGGAGTTACGTTGAAGGTCGTAACCGGCGTGTTAATTAACCAAGTACATTTGTCTTTATAGAAATGTATATATATTACTTGAGAATTAATGCCAGTGGCCTAAGATCACTTAGGTATTACAAAAAAAAAAAATTAAATTCAAAGGGTGAAAGGAAGAGTCATCTCAATTGTAAATTATAACTTTACCTCGAAATAAACAACCTTACAATAAAAGTGTTTTCATACTTCAAACAGGCCCATAACAAGAAGAAAATAAAATTGGTGTCAGCCAATGCCAGTGGTGTCAGCCAAATTTATTTTCTTCTTGTTATGGGCCTGTTTGAAGTATGAAAACACTTTTATTATTAGGTTGTCTATTTCGAGGTTAAGTTATAATTTACAATTAAATCACTTAGTTTACATTTTAATCACAAGTAAATTATATTACGAACTGAACCGAACTGATTCTGATGTAATTCTACTCGCAGTATTTAATTAAAGCATCTGAAACATTATAGGCGACCAAATTTTAAAACCAAAAACACATGATTTTGCATGACTACGTATGGCATCGCCTTATCTGCGATTCTCTTGGATGAAAGCGAAAGTGCCGTTAATTTTAAGATTAAGGACAATTCTTTATCCCCAAGTATAAACGGAATCGTCCCTCAGGTTCCCTAGCGCTGTAGCTTCGAATCTAAAGAATCTAAGGCACAAGCGAAACCGGGTCGGCAAAAGGTGTAAAAAAATAAAAGCGATGTTCACAAAGTTATTGCTTTATTTCACCATGATACGGTCATCTTCAAACTTTTTAAAATGTGTTGTAATAATTATAATTTTGTAAACCGAAGCTTCCGATGTTTGATAAAGACATTTTTATCGTAATACTATGTAGATGCCGATTCAAGACAGTAAATAAAATTTTATATTTTATTTTTTATATATTCAATAATATTGTTATTGGGTTTATAAAAACAGTTTATTTTTAAACAAGTTCTGCTGTGTAATTATTATTACGCGTGACAGCTGTTTCGCCCTCTGAAGGCATTATCAATATGCAGGAGATGGTAATTTTTCAAAACTTTAAATTTACTATCTTGTTACTCTCTTAACGAACGTGCGCTTTTATTAATATATATTTTTTTTAAATTTATTTTTCATTACTTACCGACCTTATCAGCAAAGGAGAATTCGTCATATTTTAATTACTGCGAAGTGACTTACCTTAAACAAGAGAAAACAATCATTAGATTTGGCATAGGTGGAATAAAATATATGTCTTATAAAAATACAACAGAAAATAACAATACTATTTAAATGTTTTATTTACATATTATTCTATTTTCACAAGAAGCAGATACTTTGTGATGTGGTTCTACTCAAGGATGGAGAATTGTACCTTAAAATGAATTACTTTTTCGTTAACTGCGATTCTCTTGGATGAAAGCAAAAGACTATTAATTTTAAGGTTAAGTACAATTCCTTATCTCCAAGCAGAACCGGAATCGTCTGTAGCTTTGTCAGGCAGTTATCAGTAGAGTATTATTTATACTGCCCTAAAACATCTACGGCACAAGCGAAACCGGGTCGGCAAAATATATGTCAAATAAAATCGATGTTCACAAAGTTATTGTTTTATGTAAAAACATATTATTATTGTAATGTCGCATTCTAAAGCAAGTAATAAAAATCGAACTGAACAAAAATTGAGAGACTTGGCAGATTAGAAGAATTTCATAATAATTTATTTTCATTCAGTTATTATCTCTTTTTTTAGCAGAAGCCGAAACCTTGAAATATGATTATTTATTTGCATTACAAAGTAGATACCTACCTTTAAATATAGAATGATGCATTTTTTACAACGATTACAAAACATTTACACGGTAAATATTAGAATATAAAAAAAATAATAACGGAAATTTACAATCCGGATTTTAACTAATAACTATTTCCTATAAATATGTGAAATGCTTTTTTTAGTTCTTTCGGTGCTATTAAAAATATCTGATACTTCTGCGTATTGGTTACCTAAGCCGTGTATGCCGTGGAATTAGTCACAGTGAAATATATTTTTTTTTCGGGTGACTATATTAGGAAAATGAAATTAAATCAAATGCAAATAATGCAGGCTGTAAAAATGTGAATTAATGATTTTAAAAAGAAATGACATGAATTAGAATAAATAGGAAGGTATATTACTATGTAACGTTACATGACGATGTTCGAGCTTAGATAAGATGAATTGAATACATCTCATCTTCCATAGTGCATTTAGTTCTCCACAGATGGCACGCGGCCGGCAACAATAACTCTCGCGGAATTATAATATAAGATATAAGGCATATATTATTATTTTCTACACACGGGCTCGCTGGTAAGTGTAGCGAGTTTGTAAACCATTCGCATTATATTAATATCATGACTCAAGCCATCGACTCGGAGCGACTCTTTGCACTCAGGTGTGCAACAGGGTTGGCTAAAATCGGTCACTTTAAATACGTAACAAATAATAAAAAAAATACGTACTAGTCTTTGTGAAAATAACCGTGAACAATATTAAAATTAAAATACACAATCAAATAAAAACCATAAAATACAAGTTTGTTTCCTGAAACAGAAAAGATGAAATCTTGAGGCACGAAATTTGCAGTTTTTGTGCACAAGCTGCGCAAATTCCGTGTTTCAAGATTTCAATTTTTTCTGTCAGTAATGTCACGACATTTCCATCGTTTGTGTAAATTTCCATTGTTTGAAATATTAATTTATATTTTAAAAAGAAGACAAGACGCCATATTGTTTTTCTCAAATTTTTCAATTGTTCAATCTTAAAAATAGTATACTAACGCGAGTAACCTCCATAGTATAATATAAAACCAGAGCGAAGTTAATAAATTTAAACCTTAAATCATCCTTATCATTGACGATACTTTTTGTAAACACATTAAATCCAACAAAAGTTGATTTAACTTTCTTTGAATCGTGATTAAGATTTCATTGCAGGACCGAGACAAGACGCATGAGGTGGCTGGCAGCCCTGTCTCGTGCCATCTGCCCACGGGCCGATTATTGAATAATTTATTTATTTGTAATTAACTACGGTCGGAGTTATTATTGTACCAGTCGTACCGGAGGGGGACAGGGACGAGGAGCTTGATTGGAAAAGGACGACAGACAAAATGGCGCGTTTCGCCTTCGGAAGGAATTATTATCTGCGGCCATTCCGCTCTAAGAAATTCTGTGCGAATTACGATTTCGACAAATAAAAATTCGGTAATTATCACATATGACACATATTAAACATTGACAGCGCATGGCGGCGCATGGGGTCGGTGTTGTAATATCAAAAAATAATAAATTACGTATTTAAGTATCGAGTGGAACTGGTTATTTTTGCAGCCGGCGTTATAATGGTGGATAATAATATATTATATTTATTATTTATAATTATATATTTGTATAAATATATATTACTTTAAAAAATTACACTGACATTTATTTATTTATTGGATGATTTGTATAGCGCCGCTTTTGTGAGATATCACCTCAGGGGCGCTTTACAGTTAATGCAGATATTACAAAAAGTATATAAATATTACAAATTGAAATTGAAATTAAGTTAAATAAAATAAAGTACAGAAACAGGTGACACGAAGATGGAGAATCTGCTGCAAGAATGCTAGGTGGTGAGGAGACTGGACCAGCTGCTGCAGCGAGAGAGTCCACCGCGTCCACCGACAGTGCCAGCACGAGGTTCGTCATCCGTCCAGGTATGTGTCTGCTGCTAATAGAGCGCTGACACAATGTCCTCTCATGGATTCCAGACCTTGGCAGCACCGCTGTGACATTCGACAAGGTAGAAGATGGAGACTCTGCAGCAAGAATCCTAGGTGGTGAGGAAACTGGACCAGCTGCTGCAGCGAAAGAGTGCACCGCGCCCACCAACAGTGCCGGCACGAGGTTCGTCATCCGTCCAGGTATGTGTCTGCTGCTAATTAAGCGCTGTCACAGTATCCTCACATAGATAACAAACCGTTGGCACACCGCTGTGTCGTTCGGCAAGTTCATCTCCTTGTACACTTGTTCCTGGTGATTGTGTTAGTGGTGCATTGTTCCGCAATAAATTACCCTGTGCACTTGTTAGGGCTTTCAGAGTTTCCAAGAATTCATTTGAAAACATCTGGCGTACCACCTACAGTTACCGATTCTCGTCCCAAGTTCAACTTCAGCGAATTTAGAATATATTTTTAGCACAATTCTCGATTATTCATTTTTAAAACACTGCACTCTAATCACATTACTATAAAGTTCTGATAACTAATTGGTAAGTTAATTTAAAATGTTGATTCACTGATTTTAAAAATAATTTCAAAGGGATGTTGCCTCGTTTCCCTTGAAAATACAAAAAAAAAAACACAAAGCGGTTGGAAGACGGCATGACGCGTCCAGCTGCCGCAAAGGGCGCTAACTAACTCATTGTACATTGCTTGACACTAACTGGCTATAAAGGCTTTTTGAATTGATTGGAAATCGATATACGCTGGCAGCACTGAACAATGTGTCTTTCGCGTGAATCAAAAATTAACCTACATGCTACACCGCGTGAATAATGATAAACGTCGAATTTCAATACGTAATTGTGGATAATTTTTACTGTAATGTAATTAATCCAATGGATTGTGAACTTTCTAAAACATATTTTCTTCGATATTATCCAAAAATTTTATGAGCATCGTGTCTTAATTTTCAAATCGTGTCTTAATTTTCAAGTTAGCGGAATTTAAACGAAACAGAAAATTTAAATTTGACCAATCAGAGGGCCTACATCGTCCAGACGCTGGAGTATTAATACTATCAGATAAATTAAAAATTAATAGAATCATAGAAGCTTACCTCTTTTCTGCATAAAGGAGAATAGGTCGTCCAAAAACTCTTTCCTTTTTGGGTCATCGTTGATTTCACAAAGCTGCAAAAAGAGGAAAAAATAATTAATTACCGCGATAATCAATATTGCTGCTCACACTGTTACAACACACAAAATACATAAGAACTTTGAAAAAGCGTGACACAAGAAAATTTCTTATCAAATTCGAAAGTTAATGTGATAGAACTCATGTACATACTAATTAATTAAAATAAATAATAATATTTTGATATGGTGGGTTGATGCAGATGGGTACCTAAAAATCGTTGTAATTGCTTATTCAAATCAATGTTATAGTGTGCGCGTATGATAGAGCTAACAATATTTATTTTATGAACTGAAAGGTCATAGTTAAACGGAATACACTAGTAGGTAAGTACCCAGTGTCCAGTTCATTGCTTCTTCTCTAAAGTGGAAATTTAATTAAGTTGATGAACTATTATTAATGGGAAAATTTAGTCATAATATTTGCCGACTAGCGTAGATAAATAATCTTTAAATAATTAATGAATTTTAAATTTACATAACAATGAAGTTTTTGTGGCACTTTTTAAAATATCTCACCAGTCTTAAAATTTGATTATTTATTTATTTATTTATTTAGACGCCGTAAAAGGCTTTTACAATATACATGATTTATATTTACAGTGGTTCACAGGAGCGAAACAGTATTATGTTAAACAGAATAATTACTGAGAAATTATGTTGAAGATTAAACAAAAATAACATCTGGTATACATAGGTACATTAGCATTTTTATTTTCAATCCGTACAGTAGTTTAGTATTGAGGTTATTGTTACCTTCAATATTGAATTTGGTTGAATTTGCTGAGAACTAAGAGTTAGCTCTATTGAATCAGGGCTGTCAGTAAGACATCTCATAAAAATTTTGGAAAAAAATATAGTTTTGATTAATTAAGTATATAAAATTTGTTACGGACTTACTGCTCCGGGCTCGGCCGCGGTCGCCAATCTATAATCTACGCCAATCTGTCTAAACCTAAATTGTATAAAATGAAAGAAATGTATAAAATGTATGTCTGAACCCCTATGTAAAAATGAATATGTAAACAATAAATGAAACGTCGGAGCTTGGCTAGGAGACACGGGCAGAGAAGTATACCGAGAGAGCTGGTGGATTAATAGAATTTAATTAGCGTAGCATTTAATTCGGGCACGGTTATGAGAATCGTGCTTATACGAGAGGGAACGTTCGGCCGCGACCCGAAGCAAAGGGCCGTGCGCCGTCATAGCGTGCGAGGTGGTTTGCCGCCCGAACGTTCCACAAGCGCGATTCTGAGGACCGTGCCTGAACAAAGAGAGGCCGTGGTCACGTTCGGCCGCGGGCCCAAAATTACCGGCCGAGAGGCGGTAACCAGACCGGCGGCGGGGCCGCGAGCGCGTCACAAACACGGGCTTCGATTCCCAGAATCAAAGAGAAAGTTGGCCCGTGTGAGCGTCGCTCGGCCAGCGCCTGCCGCCGGTGGCCTATAAAACGGGCAACAGTCCCTTGAAAAGACAGATAACCAGAAACCACCACCAGCTCTACACCTCTCTCTCTGCTCTGCCCTCTACCTCGCTCCGACTTCTGACTCTGATCGCCTTCTTTCACTCTGACCCCCGCCTCACCCTGGACCACGGACTGCCTACCCTTTCGGACCAGACTCGGAATCAGCTCAAGAACAAGCGACAAGTAATCGGACCAGCTCTACAGCGGCTTCAGAGACGGCCCCGTTCTACCCCTCCACGCCACTGAAGGACGACATCTCACGCCTCCACAGATTGGGATCACCGCCCCTTTTACAGTCTTATGTGTCACCATTACGTCTGATACATAAGTGGTCCTTCGACGCCGGATCTCTCCGTGGAAAGATGTCACCTTCACTGCGCTCTGGGAAGAACAGCGCTGACGGGGACTCATCGCAGGGAAGCGATGATCCCACACCAACCGGGGCGGCCACAGCCGCGCCCCCCGGACTCCGGCCAACCGCCCCCCTGGCCCCCTCTGATCCCCGAGCGGACCTACTGCCTGGTCCCTCCGGTGCATCACCACCACAGACGCCCCCTGCCGCGGCCGACGTCTCGTCAAGAAGCGAGGCTTCCAGCGAGGACACGCTCCGGCAGGTGCAGCTCGAGCTAAGAGCTGAGAGGCGGCGCACCCAGAAGCTGCAGAATGACCACGCCCGACAGATGGCAGAACTTATCGCCACGCTGAAGGGCCTCACGCGGACCGCTTCACCTGCAGCCTGGCAACCCGACGGAGCCTATCCCGGAAGCCAGCCATCTAGCGGCTTTGGACGAAACCTGGGCTACGCACCCGAGGCGCACACCACTGGCCCACGGGTGGGCCTTCCACAGACTGCGGCGCCCCCGAGCGGCCACAGTCACAGCCTTGCCTACACAGTGGGGGGAGAGCCCACTGTTCCGCAAGCCACAGCTCCACGGGCGGAATACCAGCCGACGCCGGCGCCCCCGGGCGTACCTAGTCAGGGGTACGCAGCGGAGGCGAAAACCACTGGCCCACGGGTGGGCCTGCCACAGACTGCGGCGCCCTCTAGCGGCCCCAGTCACAGCCTTGCCTACACAGTGGGAGAGCCCACTGTTTTGCAAGCTACAACACCAGGGGCGGACTACCAACTGAAGGCGGCGCCATCTAGCGGCTTCACCCACGGCTTCGGGTTTGCAGCGGAGGTGCGAACCACTGCGCCGCGGCTGGATTACACACCGACGCCGACGCCGGCGCCCCCGGGCGTACCTACTCAGAGCTACGCAGCGGAGGCGCAAACCACTGGCCTTCCACAGACTGCGGCGCCCCCTAGCGGCCCCGGTCACAGCCATACCTTCACAGTGGGGGGAGAACCCACTGTGCCACAAGCCACAGCCCAGACTACCGATGTCATCGGGAACTCACGCCGCGCCGTGAGGGCTCAAACCGGGACGGAGAAAAACCATGCTGCGGATCCACTCACGGACGGCGCTTCCCTAGGCGCCGTGACGCTGCGAGGTGAACCAGAGCCGCAGTATGGCTATCCCGGTGTGACCCGCGGGCCCGCCCAGTTCCCAGCATTTGCCCCGAGCGGAATCTCGCCATCGCAACCCCCCGCTTACGGATACGGGGCCTGCAACCGAGCGGATGAGGCAGCGAGGCAGACACGAGACTGGGTGCATCAAGGGAGTGTCCCTCTCGCCCAGGTGACGGCCATGTTCGCCGACGCCCTCCGGCAGTCCCAGGCCGGTGGCACACCTCGCTACCATCCCGAAGATGAGCGGATGGCATCCCTCATCGCCCGGCAGTCCAGCGCAAAGGACTTGCCGCCCTAAGCTGGCGACGCCATAGAGTGGCAGGCCTGGAAGGCAAAATTCCTGCAATCGACGGCCACCTGCGGAATGACGGCGGCCGAGAACCTGATGCGGCTGCAGCGTGCCCTGAAGGGAAAGGCACGAGAAGCCGTCAGCCCTCTCCTCCTGGACCCGGCGCAGGTGCCGGAAATCATGGATGTCCACGGAAACTGGAAACAGTTTTTTCAGGCTCTATGGTACCAAACGGGATGATTTTTTGAAAAAAGTGATAAGAATTGTTATCCAAAACGAAATCAGTCATAAAATCAACATAAAATTGTATTTTTAGAAAATTCACGAGTTTTATGGACGATAATTTCAGACTTGGGTTCGATCGATGGAAACAGTTTTTTCAGCCTCTATGGTACCAAACGGGCTGAAATTTTGAAATAATGATAAGAATCGTTAGCCAAAACGAATTCAGTCACAACATTTAAATAAAGTTGTATTTTTAGAAAAATCATGAGTTTTATGGACGATAATTTCAGACTTGGGTTCGAAAATTGGAAGCAGTTTTTTCAATCTCTATGGTAACAAACGGGCTGAAATTTTGGAATAGTGATAAGAATCATGATTCAAAACGATTTCAGTCACAAAATTTGCATTAAGTTGGATTTTAAGAAAAATCACGATTCTTTTGGACGCTAATTTCAGACTTGGGTTCGAACTATGTAAACAGTTTTTTCAGGCTCTATAGTACCAAACTGGATGATTTTTTGAAATAGTGATCAGAATCGTTATCCAAAACGATTTTAGTCACAAAATTTCCATAAAGTTGGATTTTTTGAAAAATCACGATTTTTATGGACGCTTATTTCAGACTTGGGTTCGAACTATGGAAACAGTTTTTTCAGGCTCTATGGTACCAAACGGGATGATTTTTTGAAAAAAGTGATAAGAATTGTTATCCAAAACGAAATCAGTCATAAAATCAACATAAAATTGTATTTTTAGAAAATTCACGAGTTTTATGGACGATAATTTCAGACTTGGGTTCGATCGATGGAAACAGTTTTTTCAGCCTCTATGGTACCAAACGGGCTGAAATTTTGAAATAAAGATAAGAATCGTTAGCCAAAACGAATTCAGTCACAACATTTAAATAAAGTTGTATTTTTAGAAAAATCACGAGTTTTATGGACGATAATTTCAGACTTGGGTACAAAAAATGGAAGCAGTTTTTTCAATCTCTATGGTAACAAACGGGCTGAAATTTTGGAATAGTGATAAGAATCATGATCCAAAACGATTTCAGTCACAACATTTGCATTAAGTAGGATTTTTAGAAAAATCACGAATCTTTTGGACGCTAATTTTGGCGTTTTCATTCGTCGGAACCCATCCAAGAGTACCAACTAAACACTGTAACCTATGGTGTCTCCTCCGCCCCATTTTTGGCCTGTCGTACTGTCAGACAGTTGACCAAAGATGATGGTTATGATTTACCGCTAGCGCGTCGTGTGCTAACTTCGGATATTTACATAGATGACATCGTCACCGGTTGTAACAGCTTGGAACAAGCTCAACAAACGAAAACCGAAGTTATCGAGCTGTTCAAACGAGGTCAATTTGAATTGCGGAAGTGGGCTAGTAACAAACCAGAATTACTCGCCGATCTGCCTCCGGAATACTGCCTCAATGATTTGGTGTCCATGGATGTTGATAACTCTCATATTCTTGGATTAAAGTGGGAGTCACGACATGATACATTTTCATTCGAAGTCCTATGCCTCGATCGCGAATGCACTAAACGCACTATCCTCGGTGAAGTCGCTCGGGTTTTTGACCCTCTCGGTTTTCTATGCCCTTTGACGTTTTTCGCCAAAACCCTAGTACAAAAGTTGTGGGTTCTAAAGGTTGGGTGGGATGACACCCCCCCCTGTTGACATTGTTCGTCAACGGGATCGTTATACTAAACAATTACCGCTCTTGAAGTCGTTCAAAATCCCTCGATGGGTGTCCTTCCCTCACATGGAGTCGTGTCAACTTCATGGCTTCTCAGATAGTTCGGAACTTGGATATTGCGCGGTAGTTTACTTGCGAATCACGGATGTTGACGATAGAGTCCAAATATATTTGGTTTGCGCCAAGTCTCGAGTCGCCCCCACAAAAAAGATTTCGTTGCCTCGCCTAATATACTTTCAGTAAAAAACGAATGTGTTATCGCGATGTCAGAACACGTGTTCATGAAAAATCTAATATTTTCGCATTTCGTTATTGTATATTATCAGGACAAATGCAGGTGCATGAACCCGTGTTGAGATATATTAGAAATTTACTAGAAATTAAGTTAAATAGGAAATGGCCTGCAATCCTGATTATAACCGGATTTTAATAAATCAGCACTTGGTCTGGCTCTAAATAATTAGTTTATTTATCCGTCGACTGTTGAATAGTATTATTATTATTATGAAATTGCCAACACAGCGGTCGTACGTGATATTGTCAAATATGTTTACTTGCGTTTCTGCGCTTGCAATTTAAAAGTCCTTCACCCTTTATCCCTGGGAGGTTTATAACCTGCAACGGGACCTCGCTACAAGACAAAGCGGCACCTTTCCTAAATTACTCCGGGAATTTGAATTTGTGGGGATACCTGGCTGTATTATCCTGTCCATGTGTATCAGAAGGCTCGTTGGCTTTGTTGACTTATCCTCTTACCATTAATGTTGAAACTATCAATTCATTCTTTAAAGGCCTGCAATTCCGTTTTCAACCAGATTCCGAATAATTTGAAGACATTCAGATAAATCATATCCGACAAGCGATACCAAAAGTATTGAATTAAATTATAATTCTTTATTCGAAATGTGTATTTGTTTTGTTAAAATGTTCGACAGATGTGAATAGATGTCGTAATTTTTCAAATTTTCTAACATACGAAAGGTATATTTCCTCTTTTGAAATGCAATGATACTTTGTTTTGTTTCACAAATCCTACAATAATAATATCCCTTGATTTCGGGGGTATGCGCTAGTCATTAATTTAATTGCCTACCGTGATCAAGTAAATGTAATTTATATTACCCAATCCATTAACCCACTCCTAAACCAAAATTTGAAATGAAGGTATTTCTTTGAATAATTTACGTTTATAAACAGCATCGTTGAGACTCTGTAATCAAGAGTACAAACTTCAAACAAACCAGTAATGAGTTTATCATCTGTAGATAATTATATAATAACTTTATAATTCGCTCGCAAGAAATAACAATTGACTTAATAGGGTGCGACAGCTGAAGTCAACAGGTCCCAAAGGTTGTATTATTTATAAAAACCTATGTACTCAAGGAAAATAATACAATATTTGCGACATAGAACACAGCTAATTAGGTACCATACTTATGTTACCCTGCAAAAATAATTTACAATTTTGTTACGAAAATAAATAACATCATCAATCATCTTACAATAGGTATAATTAACATTTTTATAATCAAATTCTCCACAAACAAGTTGTTGGTATTTTGTTGTTTTTCGATTGAATTCCTAGATCCGTGAAAAATCACGCCATATAAAGTTAAACACAACTTTTAAAGTAAACGATTAAATATATATTTTTTTAAATGCAATAGCCAATAATTGAACTCGGTCAACTGCTTGGAAGGCAACAATGATGTCCATAAATTCATGATTAGTATGTACGGACAGCATAATATACAAACTATATATTATTGAAATTTAAAATGCTGCGTACTTCCCATCCGAAAATATATGTGTTTATTAACAAATGGAAAATTATTATTTAAAATTAAACAGTAACTTTGTAAACATCACTTATGGGTAAATACTTAATGCCGACCGGGTTTCGCTACAACCGTAGCCTCATCAGGGCAGTATAATACTAAAAATCTAAAAATTAAATTAACATGTGTAGATATCACGGTAGGTGGACAGTCTGAGCTACAGTGGAAGAGGTAGGGATAGTTGGGAGATTGGGAGGCGAGTGTTCTTTGTCAATAGGGAACAATCTGAGTATAGGGCTTTTATTTAGGTTTATTTGGTTGTTGATGACTTTGCTATTGACGTTTATGGCTTTCCTTAACTCTAACGCTTCTAAGTTATCCAACCTAAGACCTATTCCGTTTTTATGTAATAGGCTGACGCCAGTATTTTTGTCGAACGTATGGTTTGTTGCTATGAGGTGATTTGCAAATTCGGAGAATCCATTACTGTTTAAGCATCTTAGGTGTTCTTTGACTCGCGTTTTGATATTACGCGCTGTTTTGCCTATGTAAAACGCGGGACAGTCACTACATTGCAGTGAGTAAATACCTGAGTGATTTAACCGATGTTCTTTGTCTTTAACGTTCATCAAAAATTTACCTATACTATTGTTAGTGTAAAACGCTGGTTTGATATCTGGTGGGAGGTTTTTTATGCTTTTTTGAGAGAAATTATCGATGTACAAAATTCTACGCCATTGTTGAGGTTGATTATTATTAGTTGATATATTATTATTATGAGGGGAGCTGTTAAATAGAAATTTGCTTGTCGATAATCTTTTTAATTTCTTGTTTAGGATGTTATTGACCATATTTGCATTATAGCCATTATTAATCGCGATTTGTTTAATCGTCGCTAATTCTAATAAGAAGTTGGAATTTGATAACGGGACGGTAACTAATCTATGGATCATGGAATGGAAAGCAGAATGTTTGTGGGAGATGGGATGGTTAGATGAATTATTAATAGTTGTATCAGTGTAAGTGGGTTTACGATAGATTTTAAATTCTATTTTATTGTTAATGATTGATAGGGTGAGATCTAAAAAGTTTAAGCTAGAATTAGTTCCTATTTCTATTGTGAATTTAATTTTTGTATGAAAAGAGTTTATTAGTTTTAGGAAGGAATCAAGTTGGCGCTCAGTACCTGTCCAGATACAGAAAACATCATCGACATATCTCTTCCACAATAACACATTCTTTAATAATGGCGATTTACAGTTAAAAATGTTATTCTCTAGATTGTCCATAAATATGTCGGCGATGAGGGGAGAAGTCGGAGCTCCCATTGCCAGGCCATCTGTTTGTTGATAAAAAAGTTCATTGTATTGGAAATAATTTTGACTTAGACAAACATTAAATAGGTGAGAAAGTTCCTTAGAGAAATTATTTGGTAGTTTTGAATTTTGTAATAATTTGAACAATATGCTTTTACTTTCATCTACGGGAATATTTGGAAATAAGTTAACAACATCAAATGAGACTAATTTTGAATTATTCGGAATATGTAGATTTTTCAGTTCATCAATCAAAGTGAATGAGTTCTTAATGGTGAATTTCGGAGCAAACACTTTAGAATTATTAAATACTTCAGTTATAAATGAAGCTGTTTTGAAATTCGGAGAATTACAACTTGACACGACCGGCCTAATAGGTTTGTCGTTTTTATGGATTTTTAAGAAACCATATAATTTAGGGGCCAATGGATTTTTTGTTAGAAATTTTACTTGTTGGTATGAATTGTCTTGAAAGATAGGGGATTTGCATGAATTCAAAGCACTTTTAATGTTATCTAGGTATTTGGTAGTGGGGTCTTTAGGTAGAATGTCAAATTTGTCCGTCTTAATAAAGTCTTGCACTTTGGAATTATAGTCACTTTTATTCATTATAATTATCGTGTTGCCTTTATCAGCCTTTGTTAAAATTAATTGTTCATCCTTTAATTTCTTCCTGATGTTCAGCATAATGGATGTTTCACGATTATAGTTGACTTTAAGTGTAGGAATGAGCTTTTTTATTGTTTCTGCACTTTTGTATAGAGGTGGTCCAGGTTTATTATATAACGCGGTCTCGATGTCCACTGCAACGTTTTCCACTGCACTAATGTAATTCTTTTTATTATAATCTAAGTTGTATTTTAAACCTTTATATAACAGAGTCAGCTCGTTTGGTTGGAACTGAACTGATGAGAGATTCTGTAACCGGTCGAAGAACTGATGGGTATATTTTACTGGTTCATTGTTATTATTTTTATGTTGTGACAGATTAAGGTTAATTAGTTTTTTGTTTATGATTTCACGTTTTTTGTAGGCCTTTATAGAGGCGAAGTTTCTAACTTTGTCGTCAAACAGATCCCATTCAACCGGGTGTAATTCGTTCACCAATTCTATGTGTAAAACTTTTAACGTTAATTTAATATTATTTCTCATTTTATATGCACTTTTTAGGTCTTCTTTTAACCATGCAATTTTAGCTTTAAATACAGATGTTTTTGAAATGTCCGGTTTATTGTTCATATTTTTAAACTTAGCGTTCAGATATTTAGGGAAAACTTTCATTTTAAGACACTGTTTGTAAAAGAATATATCCACACACGAAATTCTATATTTTACGGTAAATTTTTTATACATTTTTGCTTTAATAGCTGTACTTGCTAATATTATTTCTTCATATGAAGCGGTTACTTTGTGATGTGACATTATAATTTAAAATTAAACAGTAACTTTGTAAACATCACTTATGTTATAAGTCAAAATTATTTCCAATACAATATTTCCAATACAATACAATACAATGAACTTTTTTATCAACAAACAGATGGCCTGGCAATGGGAGCTCCGACTTCTCCCCTCATCGCCGACATATTTATGGACAATCTAGAGAATAACATTTTTAACTGTAAATCGCCATTATTAAAGAATGTGTTATTGTGGAAGAGATATGTCGATGATGTTTTCTGTATCTGGACAGGTACTGAGCGCCAACTTGATTCCTTCCTAAAACTAATAAACTCTTTTCATACAAAAATTAAATTCACAATAGAAATAGGAACTAATTCTAGCTTAAACTTTTTAGATCTCACCCTATCAATCATTAACAATAAAATAGAATTTAAAATCTATCGTAAACCCACTTACACTGATACAACTATTAATAATTCATCTAACCATCCCATCTCCCACAAACATTCTGCTTTCCATTCCATGATCCATAGATTAGTTACCGTCCCGTTATCAAATTCCAACTTCTTATTAGAATTAGCGACGATTAAACAAATCGCGATTAATAATGGCTATAATGCAAATATGGTCAATAACATCCTAAACAAGAAATTAAAAAGATTATCGACAAGCAAATTTCTATTTAACAGCTCCCCTCATAATAATAATATATCAACTAATAATAATCAACCTCAACAATGGCGTAGAATTTTGTACATCGATAATTTCTCTCAAAAAAGCATAAAAAACCTCCCACCAGATATCAAACCAGCGTTTTACACTAACAATAGTATAGGTAAATTTTTGATGAACGTTAAAGACAAAGAACATCGGTTAAATCACTCAGGTATTTACTCACTGCAATGTAGTGACTGTCCCGCGTTTTACATAGGCAAAACAGCGCGTAATATCAAAACGCGAGTCAAAGAACACCTAAGATGCTTAAACAGTAATGGATTCTCCGAATTTGCAAATCACCTCATAGCAACAAACCATACGTTCGACAAAAATACTGGCGTCAGCCTATTACATAAAAACGGAATAGGTCTTAGGTTGGATAACTTAGAAGCGTTAGAGTTAAGGAAAGCCATAAACGTCAATAGCAAAGTCATCAACAACCAAATAAACCTAAATAAAAGCCCTATACTCAGATTGTTCCCTATTGACAAAGAACACTCGCCTCCCAATCTCCCAACTATCCCTACCTCTTCCACTGTAGCTCAGACTGTCCACCTACCGTGATATCTACACATGTTAATTTAATTTTTAGATTTTTAGTATTATACTGCCCTGATGAGGCTACGGTTGTAGCGAAACCCGGTCGGCATTAAGTATTTACCCATAAGTGATGTTTACAAAGTTACTGTTTAATTTTAAATTATAATGTCACATCACAAAGTAACCGCTTCATATGAAGAAATCATATGAAGAAAAAAAAAAAAAGGAAAATTATTAATTTAAATATTTGTTTCACTAAAAAAATGTGTTTCGGGTGGTTTATCTCAACATAAATTTGAATCACAATAATTACTTACGAAATGGGAAATTTCAGCCAAATTCTCAAATCCTAATGGTGTCCATGTGTACGACGACAACAAACAAATTGAGGAAAAAATAAACAAAAATGACAGCCCGAAATCAAGGGTTTTACGACTTCAATGGAAACGCGATACAAATTAACACGAACACACTGAAATTAATTAAAACAGATTAAAAACACGTTTGCGACGAATGTTATAGTAATTGTTGTTCATTAATTAACTAATGCAAGCACACTATTGTCTTCCGCTTTCAAAACACCACGGAATATAATAATAAAATATTATTCTCAGCGAAATTCACGAAATAAACGGCCTCTCTCCCAAACGTCCCGAAAGCATCGCCCGAGGAAGACATGGCACGACCAAGTGAATCAGATACTTGAGTCGGGCCATGTCAAGAGTCAGAACAATAGAAGAGTATGTATGAGACCATGTATGAATGTGAATGAGGCAAGGAGTGTGTTCCAAGACCGAGTTGTTTGGCGGTCCGTCCTATCTGCCTACCCCTGCGGGGAAACGGCGTGATGGTTAGTTAGTTAGTTAGTTACAATTATCTTACAACTACGTAGCCGGATCTGCCAGCTGCACGCGAATGAACTACCATTGCGACATCTGCTGTCTTCATTAGATGGACCGACTAGCGGACCTGTAGCTTTCTCGGGACCAATCGGAAGAAACTTAAAAAATTGTAAGAACATGAAAATTATTCGGTTTGTTCCCATTAACATTTTGTTGGAGCTTGGAAACAATTCATAAAAATATGCCGTGCATAGATTGAATTTGCCGTTTTTTTAATATTATTATTATATGAAGCTCCCCACATCCTTATAACAACACTATTCATAGATATTTGAAATGATCCTCAAAACCTAAACAAGCATCACACACTTTGTATGCGGAAATGCATGGTTAATTAGCAATGAAGCATGAGGGAAGCCGTTGTAACCGGATTCTCGTGAATTTACAATAAAAACATCTCAATTATTGGCCCGGAGATGACAATGGGAGTACAATGGAAACGTGCGCGCAAGAAGTTATTATTCAATTAAACTGCAAGTACAATAAACACAATTAAAAATTATTAGTTATATGAAAACGATCTTGTGCGGCCATTTTGGATTTTTTATAGAACGCATTTAACTTTTGAGAATGTTTAGATTATCTAAATACGCACAAATTGCTTTAATAACCCAACCTAAGAATCTAAATTGGATTTTCAGCGTGTAATTGGTTGTTTTTTGTTGTAATTAAGTTTAAACGAAGTGTAATTTTAATAAGTTTATAAGTTCTTTAAAATATATATGTTATTTTTTAAGATAATATCTATACATCTGTTAAGCCGAAACGGTAATTATAAGAAATTTCTTCCATAGAAAAAAATCGCAAAGTAAGCTCCTAAAATTATTATAAACACGTTTTGTTCTGTTATTTAATATGTCATAAGTATGCATAAAAATCACAGTGTATTTTAAATTGCAAGTAAAGTATTTGTCGAGAGATTTTGATATGGTATCTTTAGATCTGGTCACTAATCAAATATAAGCCATTTCAAGCAACTTTACCATTCGGAATGATGGTCTTTCACCTGGGTGATACTGATAGTATCTACCACTTTTAATACGTAACTTACTATGTTTTATAAACTATCAATTAAAGTATCTGATTTTAAAAATCAACTTAATATTAAATTTATGTAAACCAAATTTAATATAAGACAGTCAAATTGGTTAATATTTCCAAATGCACCCCATTTGGTTTCTAGCCTAGCTAAAATAGTGGCTTTCCCAGGCGGTAACTTTGAAGCTCTGTTTTCCCCATTTACCGATAAGATTATGTGGATTTTATTTCACAATGGTGTACATAAAGGATTAAATATTCTGTTGGCACCTAGCATCGTGGTACCTACCTTTCGACTTAGTAAACGTTATCAGTACTTCAGTCATGCTTCAGTCCCCGACTTCTGCTACCATTCACATTTGCATCGTATATTCTCCTTACACTCCTTTCTTCGCTCATTCGCTCTACATGCCCAAACCATCTAAGCGTCCCTTTCTTGATCTTACTCATTACGCTTACATCAGCCTTGCACTCTTTGCGGATATCCACATTCCAAATAATTGTACGTAAGTGTTTAAGTCATATTTTGAGTTGATAAAACATCATAAAAACTTCATTTATTCGTCAAAAACATGGCTCACATATAATATGCATTAATTTTTTTTTTTTTAAAGGAAATATTGAAAAAAAAATCCGAATAGCCCCGGTATACTCTATTGCTGAATTATTTAAACTCGTTTAAAAACGGGTTTATAGGCCGTTTCCTAGTAAACGTTTAGTACATTCCTAATAAATCGGAACACGTGTTCATGCATCTGCGTTTGTGCTGATAATACACAATGGCAAAATTCTAAAATATAAGAATTTTTATGAACACGTGTTCCGGCATCGCGATAATACATTCGGGTTTTACTGAAAATTTATATATAAGAAAACCTATCAATTTATTATTTAAGGGCCTGCAATCCCGTTTTAACAGGATTACGTAAAATTTGAAAAGATTCTAAATATAAAATTGAAGAAGAATACAATAGTACCTACCTAATAAATTTAAACGAAACATGACACAGAAAAATAAAAAGATAACGGTCACAACTAGGAATCGAAAACGGGATCTTTTCTCTGTTTCATACTTCGTTTAGATTTATTATTGTTATCTTTTTCTTTAATGATATATTACATTGATGGGTATAAAGAATATTCCTGAAGATTCTTAATAAATTAGCTGTATTTTAAATAGGTAAGTTTCCTCCGTGTTTCTAGGTAGTTGGTAGTAGGAACAAATAGTATACGGTAAACCTTTTTTCTACATCGATCGGTTAAACATTTTCATATCTTAGAGGATCGTTGTCCTCCATAATAGCATAACGAGTATTTCAGCCATTGAAATATTAATATTATTTGGACATAACATTTTTGCCTTATTTAGTGCAATCATTTCCAGAACATTATGTCAAATTATTAGAATCACCGCTCGGAATAAAGAATATAAAAAGGAGCCACCCGCCCTAGGCGCACATTTTCCCACAGATTCGACGCTAAGTATACATTTGTATGTTATACATTGCTCTATAATGAAACACATCGCGCGGACAAATCTCGCATTTATGTCAATTTGGAGGTAATTGTATGTGACTGTCTGGACGATGATGCAGTGGCCCTCAAACTTGTGATTTATTTTGCGTGGTCAGGGAAGGATTTGAACCTTCTCCAGTTGTTGACGGGTGTCCTAACGTTACAACCCACAATGTTCAACAGCAATAACTTTCTAGCGTTCAGCGTTGAACGTAGGTACGCCTCCCTCAAACTCTAGATTTCCGAATCCTTGGTGGCCCTTATCCATAGAATCCCGCAGTTCTTTTAATTGTTGACCCATCACATCTTTCAGCTTTTCTTTCCAAATCAAAAAGTCATCTGATGATATGTCATGATATACATGTCAACGATTTCGATTAAACGCCGTCCACTTTAGACTTACTCCTTATCCACTTGTTCGTATTTCTACCTCGCGTGGAGAAGTACTGGGGAAGTGTTTATTAATTCCAAATGTATTTATTTGACCGGGCAGAATGTACTAGTTTGGTAAAAAAAATGCGTTATGCTGTTGACACAAAGAAAACTGCCAAGGTCGAGAAGACAGGGGTCATATTATGACACAACGAGACCTTTATACAAAGCTAGATGTCAGAAGGCCTAAGAAGGAATAAGATTTTTTGATTTAAAATGTTGAACGTTGAACGTGATAGGATGTACTGATACGAAAAAAAGTGAGTCACATCAAAACTTCATTTTATGAGTAAAATAACCATGAAGAGTAACCTACCTATTGTTAGGTACATGCATTACGTAGGTACCTTTGTACGTCAACGTTTTAAATTTTTTTAGAGTAAATTTAGTAAAACGTTCAATTTTAACACAAAAGTATGACATCCGCTGCTACGTCAGTGTCAAATTTAGAAATGCCTTATAAATGTAGTAATAAACTGAAGTAGAAAAAATACCACACAAAAAAAACATAATACACTAAATTGAAAGGGGGATGCCTGTGGCCAATAATTTGGAAATCCGCAAACCATTCCACAGAATAATGTCAAGCCAATAAACCTGACTTAATAACAGGGACAGACAACCTTTTCATTTCTTTCTGCGGTTATTATGAATGGTCGTTGACAAGCCGTAAACCTTTTTATATTGTTTTTACTCTTACTGAGAAATTTCGGACGAAACGTTAGGCGTCTGACCGATCTTTCCACAGCATGAATGAATCTTTTTATAACCTCATTAAATGGACCTTTTCATTCACTATTATTTCCACGGAATAAATACATTATACTATCCTACGGGTAGATATTGAATGTATAAAGAAAGATTAAGAGATGTTAACTTTTTAATTGTTCTACAATGTACAGTTTTGACTAGCTAACTACCATTAATAATTTCAGGTGATATTGCAAACAATGGTGCTATAGAAATGAAGTCACATAATATTAATTTTTATAGCAGGCAATCTAATCTGTTTGTCTAAAACAGAATGTACTAACAGTATTACAATATGAGTTTGATACTGTGCGCAAGCTGAGACATTAGTATTGATATTATTATAATACGTACATATATACTTATAACGGCGCTGGTCTATTAAAATATTTTTAAAATGCAAGTAAAGTGTTCAATTTTACCGAATGTATTAAAAAAACCTCAATCTATAAAAAGTTGTAGGTAAATTTTGTTCTCACCTATTTCGGAAATAACCAGATAAATATAATTTGTGATGAAGTCACATTATGAGAATAATTTGCAAACGTAATAATAACGTCAACTGTGCTTGTAAGGATATTATCATAAGAGTCATAAAACGGGAGAAACTGGCGAGACGAGAGATAAGTGACGAAGAATACCTGCATATTTCCGTCTCTTTCCGACACCCATTGAAATGAGTCAAGTAAAAAATAGTAAAAAGTTAAATAATTTACCTCAGCCAGGCATCGGAATGTGTTATCGTCGAACATTTTGGCTTCGATGTTATCACTGGGATCATTCCAACCCATTTTTTAATTAATCGAAAAATCGGTACGAATTAGTTTCACAATGATGTTCACTGGATTTATAAACTGTTCACAATAATAAATAATTTAAAAAAAACGTAGTCTATATTTTAATTTCCGATAAACTCGTAAAATGCTGGCAATCAAACTTTTTTATTTCCCCGATCAACTCGTAAAAAGTTGGCAATCGTGTTAAGGTTGCTAAAACGCTTAATTGCTTCGCGCTCGACCACGTGCTTCCACCTGCACACCTGAACACAAACTGATCCCCTAATAGTGTTTGTAAATCAAGAAAGGTATCATAAAGCCTGCATTACTTAGAAACTAAGGGTTCGGGTGCATTTACCTCTAGGGGCGGGGCAGTAGCGGCGTTAGGGTAGGGCGCGGTTGGGCGACCGCCCAGGGCGCCGGATTTAAAGGGGCGCCACAGGCGCCCGGCGCGCCCCTTTATATCCCTCGTTCTTTGAACGAGGCCTACTTAACTACTTACTCGTAAATTCCTAAAGTGACCTACCAGGTAAGTATTGAACTGTATATTTTCTCCATAAATAGTTAAGTAATAACACTGTAGAAATGTATCATAAGTTTGTACAGCGCCCTTGAGGTGTTTTTGCACAAAAACGGCGCTATAAAAGTCATCCAGGTATTATTATTATCTGTTTGTTGATAAAAAAAAGTTCATTGTATTGGAAATAATTTTGGCCTAGACAAACATTTAAAAGGTGAGAAAGTTCCTTAGAGAAATTATTTGGTAGTTTTGAATTTTGTAATAATTTGAACAATATACTTTACTTTCATCTACGGGAATATTTGGAAATAAGTTAACAACACCAAATGAGACTTATTTTGAATTATTCGGAATATGTAGATTTTTCAGTTCATCAATCAAAGCGAATGATTTCTTAATGGTGAATTTCGGAGCAAACACTTTATAATTATTAAATACTTCAGTTATAAATGAAGCTGTTTTGAAATTTGGAGAATTACAACTTGACACGACCGGCCTAATAGGTTTGTCACTTTTATGGATTTTTAAGAAACCATAAAATTTAGGGGCTTTTGGATTTTTTTTTAGAAATTTTACTTGTTGGTTTTATCGAAGGAAGCAAACACTTTGTGATGTGACATTATATATCAAATGAAAAATACACTTCGTTAAACACCACTTTTATTTTGAATTAATATTAACAACCAACCAGGTTTCGCTAAGCTCAAGCTTCATCAGGGCTTATTATATCAACTGAAAATCATACAAAATTATATCAACATCAGTTGATATCCTAATAAGCCCTGATGAAGCTTGAGCTAAGCGAAACCTGGTTGGTTGTTAATATTAATTCAAAATAAAAGTGGTGTTTTACAAAGTGTATTTTTCATTTGATTTACTTGTTGGTATGAATTGTCTTGAATGATTGGGGATTTGCATGAATTCAAAGCACTTTTAATGTTATCTAGGTATTTGGAAGTGGGGTCTTTACGTAGAATGTCAAATTTGTCCGTCTTAATAAAGTCTTGCACTTTGGAATTACAGTCACTTTTATTCATTATAATTATCGTGTTGCCTTTATCAGCCTTTGTTAAAATTAATTGTTCATCCTTTAATTTCTTCCTGATGTTCAGCATAATGGATGTTTCGCGATTATAGTTGACTTTAAGTGTAGGAACGAGCTTTTTTATTGTTTCTGCACTTTTGTATAGAGGTGGTGAGTGATTAGTGCAGTGGAAAACGTTGCAGTGGACATCGAGACCGCGTTATATAATAAACCGAACAAGTAAAATTTCTAACAAAAAATCCAAAATCCCCTAAATTATATGGTTTCTTAAAAATCCATAAAAGTGACAAACCTATTAGGCCGGTCGTGTCAAGTTGTAATTCTCCGAATTTCAAAACAGCTTCATTTATAACTGAAGTATTTAATAATTCTAAAGTGTTTGCTCCGAAATTCACCATTAAGAATTCATTCGCTTTGACGAACTGAAAAATCTACATATTCCGAATAATTCAAAATTAGTCTCATTTGATGTTGTTAACTTATTTCCAAATATTCCCAAAAACTCCACTCGAACATAAAATTTGATAAATTGTATTCAAATGTAAATCCATTTTAGACAGTTACAGCTGGAAGATGGTAGCATAAATAAATATAAATCAAAAATAATTTTGAACATTCCCTCGTTCTCTCTGACTCTCTCAGTTCCCTCCAAAAACTTAAATCCAGTCCTCTTCTTCATCCTGATGATCACTTTGTATGCCTTATTCGAGTGATGATAATAATAATAATAATAATTGGATAATTTGTAGAGCGCCGTTTTTGTGAAAAATCACCTCAAGGGCGCTGTAGAATTTATTTACTAGGATCTACATTTTTTATTTAGTATTGATAGCCTCCATTCAAAGCTCTGGTAAAACTGTAACTCTGATTTGGGGACATGTTGGTTAGGGTGGAACACTTTTGTATGAAAAAATTTTTTTTTTCGAAATTCGAATTGGAATACCAGGTCAAATATGCTATGTAATTCTAAATAACACTTCTCAATTTGGAACTTCTAGCTCGACATCTTGAGGTCCCGCCATTGACTTGAAATTTTATTTTTTAAGGTTTTATAGACGTTTTGTATTAAACACCCTATAAACAAAATAATAAGTAAATATAATATGTTATGCACAAAATGATAAAATAATAGTAGATTTTAATTAATAAAAAAATTTTTGTCAAAAATAAACACAGATTAAGAAAGTTATGTTGGTATGAAAAAAATCATTTTTTATACCAAAAAACCATTTTTAGGTTCATACTTTGGCATGAGTTTTCGAGATGCTAATTTAGATTTTATGAATCCCTCTCGTCTTGTCTTGTCGAATACACTTAGAACTGCTTCTGTCACAACTTTTACAAATCTTTCCACAGCCTGGGTGTGGCAAGGCAGTCTCATAAACTTCAACATTGTATCTTCTCCATTTTCAATAAGATCTTGTCACTGATCATCGGAAATATTCATCAGTATTGAGGGTTCGTATATATTTTCATGCCAGTCAATCATGTCTACGTAAGAAAATGCATTTAAGTTCACTTTTGGCACCTCAAAAATGCGCGAAACAGATTTTTTATTAACTTGACGAGCCTTTAAAATGCGTCTTGCAGCGAGTTCTCTAATGTGCTTACGTGAATCTGTTATCATACTCAATAACAAGTTTTCTGGATGAGCGAAGTAACTGTTTCAAATTATAACAGGGTCCACTATCACTAACAACTCGTCGGACAAATGTCTAGTGCCGTTAATGAGCTTCCATAAATGATTTGAACCATATTTGCAGGATGAAAGTGTTTTGATAGCAAACCAGACAGGAGCGTATGATTATACTACAAACGTTGCTAAAGTCACAAGATTATACAAATATACAAATGCAGTATGCGATTAGCTCTTTAGTCCAGTCAAGTTAAACATGAAAAGGGGGTTGTGCTTGCAAAAGGTCCAGTCATTCTGAATTTTTTATATGTTGTTAGGACCTAAACCAGTATTAAAAAAAAAAATTTGCAACTTCGAAAGTGCTGTGCGAGCGGCGGTGGACCTAAAAAACCAGGAAATTTTCGAATTTTTTTCAGTTTTTGCTCAATATCTCAGTAAAGGAAGGGTCTGACCGGTGTAGTCTTTAGAAATACTTTTAAAGTACACTAAATTTTCTATAATTTGAGACTAAAGCAAGCTATATAAAGCCATTGGTTTTCAAGATACAGTTCTTCAAAAATAGACAATTTTTTCCAAAAAGTGAAATTTTTTCGAAATGGTCACTTATTTTGTAAAATAATTTCTAAAATACGCATCTCACGTCAAATATTGTATTAAATAAAGTTGTTGTAAATTTAATAAACTTTTATTTGAGACTAGATTAATATCTGTAAACTAAACGGTTCTCTCAAAAATGACAGATAACCAAAAACAGTCATAAGTGGGTTTTGGGTGAAATGCAAATAAACTGTTCTCACGTCTTTTTATGGTTTTATTTATCAAACAGTTAACAGATTTTTGACGAAAAAAAAGAAAAGATATTACATCTATCGGGAATTACGTCATCTTCAAACATTGTTTTATATACCTACATACCAAAATGCTTGTACAAACATCATGGTACCTACTATAAGGACAAATTACATGTACACAAAAAATAAAACTAATATAAATCATGTAGGTATTGTGTCTCGGTTGCCAAATCATGTCTTTCTTTTTATCTTAGCTGAGAGAGGCGCCCAGTCGGTAGTCGGGTCATCTTCATCGTCCGAGCATTTCAGCTCCACATCCGGGACGTTAATGCAAAATTTGCCACCGCATGACTGACTGAGGACTGAGCAGTGGAGCCCAGCCTTTCTACACGAGCAGCTCCCAGAGCATCCTGTATTGCATTTACACGAAATTTTTCGCAAAAGGGCAGGAGGTGCGGGATCCATCGTGGTGGGGATGGGGGTGAGTCCTTGAGAAGACAGCTTCCACCCCCATTCAGTGGGATTCAAGTTGACTCCCCGCCACTTCTGCACTTGGAGGTAGCACCTTGCTGCATGGTGGCCTGCAGCATCTTCCGTCGGTGGCAAACGGGCGAGGTTTATGTTTGTTGAAGTGACAAACGTCTTATACCTCAGGAAATCCAAAGTATCCCTCGCGATGTCACCCCCATATAGAGCCACGAAGCACTTGATACCTGCTTCACTCACGGCTTGTGGGGTAGAGTCTGGCCGAAGGAAGACCTCCACTTGCTCAGCAAGTGGTTCACTCTTACTCAGAAGTGTGCTGATTTTGGTCTTTCCTTGGCCAAACGGTGCTGAGGTGGTATCGCACCCGGCAAACGCGTGGGTAAATAGTACCGTTCCTGGTAATTTTCGGGAGTCCTGGTTATTGTAGGAGGTCGTAGAGTAGTGACAGCAACCAGCTTCACCCTTCGTGCTCTTCTGAAGATAGACGTTTGTCTCTTCAGCGCCTAAACCATTGAGAAGAACGAGCAGGTCGACATCTTCTCCCACTATGACGACCCGATCGGCATCTGCTCTTTTTGATAACGCCATCATGACGATCTCTCGATCAGCATCTTCTTCGGCAACAGCCACTTCTACTCCCTCCTTCTGAAAAGCGTCACAGAGAAGAGTTATAAGGCGTCTCTTATTGTTTTCATTGCCCAAAACATGCTCTTGAGCAATTTGAATTACTGTGGATTCATCGAAAGTCAATTCCTAGCTGGAATGAGCTGCGTAGCGCCGGAGTCGTTCCGCTGTTTTGGTGTTTTTTTTTGGTAGCATCTTCGGGGTAGCCGTCAAAAACGATGGAGACGTTCTTCCCAAAGTGGTTTCGGACGTAGGTGGTATAACGCGCCAAAAGTGCTCGAACCGTGCTTTTTCGCTGCCACACGACCTTGTGCAAGAGGTAACCAGCATCCAAAATGACGTGAGTGCTGGCATCTATCGGCGTGTGGCTGGAAAGAGGAGTGAAGGAAGAGTACAGAGTAGATTTTGTGCCCTTGCGCATCCCTTGTTCATTGAACAGAGACATCGGGAACGGGGCCAACTCATACTTGAAGTCATCCTGTAAATCCTGTTCAGATTTCTTTGCAATACACACTCGCTGAAAAATTGTGAGCGGATCCACAGCCACTCTTCTGTTTTTGTCCGGCAGTTTAACGGTAGAGGTGATCAATGCCAGCGTGGTAACTTTATTTTTCCGTTTTATTACTACCTTGTCGTACATTTTCCCCACAATTTTCATTACTCCTTCCGTTCCAACTCTCTGGGCTGTGTGGCAATTAATTTCAGGACCTGCCAGTAAACCACTACTGATAGAAATTAAGCTGTCAGTTTTGGGAAATGGAGGGAACCAGTTTTTTAGTTTTTCCACATCACTATTATCTCGGATGATTCGAGAAGGTCTCATGTCTCCATGCTGCTCTCCAGTATGACATGATAAGCTGCAAAAACTTTCCAGTTCTTCACAAATGTTCAACATAATCACCATTCCTGTTGTCCACCTTGCCAGAACACTTTCGGAGATTCCTCTTCCTTGAGTCAACCCACCGTAGGTTTTCATGGATCGCATCAGCTTCTGCTCAATTGTTAGGTCTGACCACAACCCAGGCCAAAACTTGTCAGACCGGCAAATGGTGAAGGATCCTTTTGTGAACATGTCGTATTCACTTTTATCCATCCGATCTTATAGAGCCATCATATCCTGAAGATAGAGGTGCGCGCTCTTAGCATACAAAAAATGTCCAGCTGCGTGGAAAAAAGGGAGCATCTTGTGGACAGTGTACAAATGAAGGTTCCAATCACCAACACGCTCTGCCTGGATGAATAGTTTTATCAAAGTGGTCATACGAAAGTATTGGACCCACAACTGTGATGTTGGACCATTCGCTTCAATTTTCTCCAAGGCACTTTTAAATTTTGCCTTTAGTATTTGGTAGGTATCAATTTCTTCTGCTGATATAGTGAGAGACCTTTCAGTGTCTCGCAGCAATTTTTCAGTCTCGTCTCGCTCCTCAGGAGTTATGTCAACCTCATAAAAAACAATGCTGGCCAGTGTGAGGTTTGCCAAAATGTGGGCTCGAACAGCGCGTGAATATGCGTGCCCATTCATATGGGTACCCATGGGTATAGGTACTAATGGGTACTTGAAATTTGAAATAGTCGTAATTATATTATAACCCTAGGATAAACCCACGATGATTAATGGATTTACTTCACAGCACAATAAAACCATAAAAAGACGCGAGAACAGTTTATTTGCATTTCACCCAAAACCCACTTATGACTGTTTTTGGTTATCTGTCATTTTTGAGAGAACCGTTTAGTCTATAGATATCAATCTAGTCTTTAATAAAAGCTTATTAAATTTACAACAACTTTATTTCATACAATATTTGACGTGAGATGCGTATTTTAGAAATTATTTTACAAAATAAGTGACCATTTCGAAAAAATTTCACTTTTTGGAAAAAATTGCCTATTTTTGAAGAACTGTATCTTGAAAACCAATGGCTTTATATAGCTTGCTTTGGTCTCAAATTATAGCAAATTTAGTTTACTTTAAAAGTATCCATACTGACTACACCGGTCAGACCCTTCCTTTGCTGAGATATTGAGCAAAAACTGAAAAAATCCGAAAATTTCCTGGTTTCTTAGGTCCACCGCCGCTCGCACAGCACTTTCGAAGTTGCAAATTTTTTTTTTTAATACTGGTTTAGGTCCTAACAACATTAAAAAAATCAGAATGACTGGACCTTTTGCAAGCACGGATGTACATCTTGACTGGACTACTTGTCAACCAGCGGGCATAGGGTAGTTTACCTGGGCTTCACTTTAATAAATCCAGGAGACCAGGATCCATTTATGACAGCAGTAGTAATTTCTTGTAAATATTTCTGGTCTGTACTGAGATCTGTGGATATTTGTGGAGGTAGTTCACCTTCTATCTTCTCAAAGTTAGCCAACGGCAGTGTTTCACATATTTCTAATGCTTTACCAATTCGACCTGCAAATGATTTAGGTCCTGCAGTAGGGCCATCCAAATAGGTAAACGAATACCTCAATGGTAACTCATTGGCGTGTAAGAGACAAATTATCCATTGCAATGGTCGAGATAGTCTGTTTTCCCTTTATTTGTGTTTGTTCCATCACAGCCAACAGCCATTAAACCATCTAGTGATATCTTTTCAGTCGTTTAAAATCTGTGGATAGTTCTTTCAATATTTCTTGCACTGCCCGATGTTGGAACCCCATACCCAACATAAACAGTACCTGGTTCTTTTATAATCGAAATATGTTCCTCTTGTATAATCACTCTAAGCCTCTTCGATATTTTTAAAACAGTTTTAGCCGTCTTGTCTTTCCTTCCATCGAAATATAATGAAGGAATTTCTGTTACTCGTTCTTCGGTTATAATTTGCTCGGGTCTCATTCTGTCTTATTGTTCTTAGTTTCATCCTATCTATTATGCCTAATTTCTTGTTTGAGAGTACGTAATCTTCTATTCAGCAATTTTTTACTATGGATAAGATCAGTTCTTGCTAAAGCCATTAGTCAGTTAGTGCGTTGGTCTTCTAAAAACACTTGTTCCTCTTTTGGAACTTTTTTTTTCTCTCAAACAAGTACAGCTTACAAATTCTTGACATTTACTTGCAGCTATGTCAAAAATCTTTCTTCTCTGTACTCTGAACTCTTCTAACTTTTCTTCCTTAAGTTTCTTCAAAGACTTTTTCAAATTATAACACTTCGAGTGATAAATTTTTAGTAATTGTAAGATTATTTTGTATGTGACAATTGGAATAGAAGATTTTATCCACAGTTCTTCAATTTTCGTTCAAACTACTTCGGCAATTTCAAAATACGTAGGTTCTGTTGTGTTATTCCTTATTTTTAAGTCTTATCTAACCCATTCGTAGAATTTCATCTCTTTTTCATATGTAGGTGGGATATTCTCTTTCAACTCTGCACTTACGCCAAATATCGGACATTTTAAATTTTGTCTTCTAGAAGTCAATTTAATTCACTTAAAAAATGTTTAACAATAAGTACTCGTGAATATAATTGACGCGCGACCTTTCACCTGAGACAATTATCTACAGTAGTTTAAACAAAACAATGCATTTTGTGGATTGTCAGGTGCCGCCCCCCGCTTCGTCCCGCACTTTGCACCTCTGTTACAGCGCCAAAGTATATTAAAATAAAGAAATATTTGATTGCAATAGCTATTTAACTATATTTGGATATGTTTTTAAATCAAATAAACCTATTTTAATAAATTCTGTACTATTTTCTAGGCCGCGCAAATATCCCCTAAACTGTCGTTTTTGTAAATTTTCGATGTCTTGGCGGGGGCTCTTACCATTATTTTTAATTGAGGTAATTGATGGCAATTGGCAACTTAATACAACTATTCCAAATCAAAATTAGAAAAAAAAATTTCGTTCCGCCCTAATGTTGGTATCATGGGTAATGATATTGCGGATGCCTTGGCAAAACAAGGAGCGTCCAACCCTGTTGTTACCCTCGTAAACCACATTCTCTTATCTGACATTTTTTCCATCATCAAAGAAAGATCCCGCAATGTTTGGGCAGAGTATTGGCACATTGCTAGTCAATCCAAGGGACTATTCTCAATACAAAGGACTATTCCATCAAAACCGTGGTTTCAGCAATTCCCTCATTTTTCCAAAAAAGAAATTTCTTCACTCCTTCGAATGAGGATCGGACATTGTTCCGTTCCTTCCCACCTTTTTAAAATTCACGTCCTTGACTCCCCAGATTGTACATTCTGTGGTCTAGAAGTGGGAACTTTAGATCACATATTTTTTGGTTGTCCCTTGTAGCAGTTCTTTACTACCCGCTACATTTCAAGATGATTCGGAGTGTGTAAACACTGGACTCCGACAAGAGGAGAGGAGACGGCAACTCGAGCGCGCCCGAGCGGCCAGTACCATTACGGCTCCCGCCGGCTATAGACGCAATCCCGGAAGACGTAGCGAACGCGACAAACGACATTGGACGAACTTCCGAGACATCGATCTTTTGGGGAACAATGACGCAACATATTATAATTCGTCTTGCTGGTCATTGCTTTCTCATCTAAATTTAACGTCATGTAAAATGATGTTTGGCGCCCTCTACTCTTTATAACAGGTCAGAATACTTTTGTCACACACACGCACGTTTCATGTTACTTATTCTTAATTCACTTTTCTAGTCACACCATTTAACATTGCTACCTATTATTAAAAAGTCCGATGCGGAAGGCCTTCGGTCCGACGCACACGCCCTAGGATTAAATTCAATCATGAATATTTTGAGATCTCTTGTTTGCTCTGGTTTTGTACGCTGTAGAAATAAATAATATGTTGTAATTCATAACTCTTTTTATTGCTACTTCTTTTATCATCATGTTACCCATTGAGGGATTAAATCCCATCATAATGGCAACGTGCCCCCTTAACCTTGAAATCTGGTTATACCCTCTCTAAACAAATATCCTCTCTTCTATCAAGCCTTAACTAAAATTGCCTCCCCTCCATTCAACATTTCATCTCTTTTAAGTCTGAACTCGACTCCAATTTTCATTATAATTTTGAAATTTGCCTATTTAAATAAAATTAATATTTAAATTCACCTTTCATTTCTCAATAATTTTAAATGATGGCCAAGAACACCCTTGAAGGGTGAAAGCCAGAAATTTTTATAAAAAAAAAAAAACTCCACTCGAACATAAAATTTGATAAATTGTATTCAAATGTAAATCCATTTTAGACAGTTACAGCTGGAAGATGGTAGCGTATTTATTGAATAGAAATTTGTTAATTTTTATGCCAATTTTATGTGAGAGTCAGGTACCTATTAATTTTATTCTCATCTGTGTCTGATTACATAATTTTATTAGATACATTTATATAATATTACGAATTCATACATTCATTCAAAGACGATATGTTCTTGCAGACAAAGTAACAAACAGTAAAATAGATTGAGATAGATACACACTCGATTTTCTAAAATTAACCATTTTGTCCGGAAACGGAACTAACGTGTTTTTGTTTGATCAATTTTAATCTTATCTATTATTCGTACCAACTTTCTCTATGTCGCTTGGTGTTGTGTAAATTGTGAATATGTTTTTACATTACCCCTCATAGGAGACCCTGAGGTCTCTGTCCTATGTCATCTTTAATGATGCTGTGTGGAGGGTCTTTTTAACAAAAAGAAGGAGAGGAAATTCTGGGAAGGGAAAAGGTACGAGGAGTGGGTAAGAGCATAAGGATCAGTATGTCCAGGAGTGACGGACGTATGAATCTATTCCTCCCGCTGCGGCGCAAGGCGGTGGGTCAAGAGAGACCAGTTGGAGAGTTCAAAGGGTCAAGTGGGCAGGCGCACCCGATGAACCCGGGCACCCCTGCTAAATCACCAAACGTAGCGACCCACTTGGGGTGACCTATGTTAGACGTGTTGGTTACCCAATAATTGATTCTCGGGGCGGTGGTACCCAACCCCGCCTCCCAAATTGTAATATACTCTACTAAGGTATCTACTAATTCTGTAATATAAATATTATTGCGCCTATAACTTATAATATATAGGTAGTATATTTGTAGGAATGATTCATATGAATTAATTAAAAGGAAGGAAGAACATGTAGGTAATAGGTAATTTAGGTTTAGAAAATCTGCGTAGGTAATCACCCCACTGAAGAAATAACTTTTCGTCAGAAGAGCATCCCCGAACAGATTACCTAAGCAAATGTTTCTACCAAACTAATAATTGGTCATGTATTTAGAGTCAATTTCAATTTGGGTGGTCATTTGAGCTATTTTTATAATTATTCATTAATTGCCACCCACAAAGTATCCTTAGAGATTCACCAGTCTAATTCTCCGAATACAATATATTGGTGGGCACTTCCATCCCAGAGATAGCGGTAAACAAAACATTGCAGGTATCCTTGGGGAAAAGCGTTAATTAATTTTGGCAATCTTTTGTTAAACTGCAATGGACGAATCAAGACATCCTAACTACCTGGGTATCTGCCTATCGGGTGTGGTCAATGTATTATTATCGATTATGAATTCAATTATAACTGTTCACTATAACTGGAATTCATAGCATTTTTCGAAAAAGTTTTTAAAATTTAGGTACCTACCCACTCTTCAATAATGAATAACTAAATCCGTATTAGATATTTTGGGATTTTTTTTTAAAGAAAGACAAACACTTTACGAATACAAACACGTTACAAATAACCTGACAATATTTGAAAATCTCCTACTACCACCACGCTAAGCGGAAAATGTTGATTGTGTTGTGATGGAGGACTTAGCCAGCCGAGGAATCACAGACGCGATGTTAACTCGGCCACTATCTAATCAAGTCATACAAAATTACGTTTTTATTTTTATTATATTCCTATAAAATGTACTAATTCGCTGTCGGTGTAGTGAAATTATATAGTGGAATCATAAATGTAGTTTTTGTCCTATAAAAGACACCGGTGATTTATGAAGCATAAAATACATGTTTTAACCTAATAATCAATCAATGAGAGTTTTAGTGCAAAGGAGTCAAATCATACAATGTCCAGTGTGTTTAATAGATATGGTGTATTCTACGCTCTAAGTCATATCTTCTCCAAGCTTAAACTATATAAACGAAGGAACCTGCCAGGTAAGTATTGTTTGTATACCTGTTTCCAAATACGTAAATAGAGTCTAGAAAACCATTTTTTAACACCTACTTTAACGACCTTCCGTCAAACTTAAACAATGCAACGATTGAGGGAAACTTTTAACAGGTAATTCATTAATAATTTCCGATATTAAACACGGAAATCAATAATGGTAAGGTAATAAAAATTAAATGAATTTGGTTTTCATAAAAAATAAGTACCTATATGGAAATAAAATTCATGTATTGTCTGTAAGTGGCTTCAGAACAGTTTGATAATGTCTTCAGAAGCAAAACAACAGCCACGCGTAATAATAATTATACGGCAGAGCCTGTTTAGAAATACGCTGTTTTTTGTGTATTGAATAATAATTTTATTGAATATGTAAAAGAAAAACTTAGTCATATTTTTATAGCGCCCTTGTGGTGATATTGTCATAAAAACTGCGTTGTACAAATGATTCAATTATTATTATTTGAGTGATGGATATATGTCTCTCATTGGCAGGACTATGCAATGTTATATTATGTATCTTATGATGTTATGATATTGGCCACTGGCCACGAGGGCATCGTTTTCAATTCCATAATTTACGACTTCATATTCTGGGCTGCATCTTCTGCTACATTAATGCTCGGAAATACAAATGGCTCTGGAGAAATCTGACGTCGCGTCGGAGACAACATTGACCGTTAATTGCTCATTTGTTGGTATTTTCCATTCGGACACGTCCCTTTCGGCCAGGGCAGAATATACCCCCGCCCCTAGAGGTAAATGCACCTCAGTTTGTGTTCAGGTGTGCAGGTGGAAGCACGTGGTCGAGCGCGAAGCAATTAAGCGTTTTAGCAACCTTAACACGATTGCCAACTTTTTACGAGTTGATCGGGGAAATAAAAAAGTTTGATTGCCAGCATTTTACGAGTTTATCGGAAATTAAAATATAGACTACGTTTTTTTTAAATACTTTATTATTGTGAACAGTTTATAAATCCAGTGAACATCATTGTGAAACTAATTCGTACCGATTTTTCGATTAATTAAAAAATGGGTTGGAATGATCCCAGTGATAACATCGAAGCCAAAATGTTCGACGATAACACATTCCGATGCCTGGCTGAGGTAAATTATTTAACTTTTTACTATTTTTTACTTGACTCATTTCAATGGGTGTCGGAAAGAGACGGAAATATGCAGGTATTCTTCGTCACTTATCTCTCGTCTCGCCAGTTTCTCCCGTTTTATGACTCTTATGATAATATCCTTACAAGCACAGTTGACGTTATTATTACGTTTGCAAATTATTCTCATAATGTGACTTCATCACAAATTATATTTATCTGGTTATTTCCGAAATAGGTGAGAACAAAATTTACCTACAACTATTTATAGATTGAGGTTTTTTTAATACATTCGGAAAAATTGAACACTTTACTTGCATTTTAAAAATATTTTAATAGACCAGCGCCGTTATAAGTATATATGTACGTTAGGGTGTCCCAAAAAAATTAAAGTTTTTATTTTTGAACGCATACCCTCTAATTTTGTTTTAATAATGACAAAACACTTATAAAAAAATTTTCGTTTACTTTGGACAACTGCAACCCGTGCCGACTTGCATTGAAAGATGTCAGTACTTGCACATTAAGACGCCAGCGAACAAACGTGTTGCTATTTTCTTAGTAAACGAAAATCACTCGTTCGGGAAAGATGTTGTAAGATTTACGCACTTCTAAAAAGAGTAAATTTTTAAAAGGAGTCGTAAAACACCAAATATCGGGTTCTAAACTGCCATCTAATGGACAAGTTCTTGAAGTTTTGTTCTACAATATCTGGAAAGTGAATTTGACTGTCAATATATACCAAATATAGCCATAGTTGGTATTAAAAGCTGTGTTTGAAGTAAAAATCAGTCAAGTGACTACAAGCCCTGACTTACCACTCTTCAAAAAATTTCGAAATAACTGTAAAAATGTTGATCCCGATAAAATTCAGTGCTACAGAGAAAATTTCACATTGCACCTAACCGCTTCCGAAATCGATGATTTGCTTGACTTTTACCGTACTGCACTGACAACAAAAATACTTGGAGATGACTATTGAGAGGTTTAAGAGCTCTGTGTGATAGTTTTAGGAGGAGATACAGCGATAAAATTTAAGATTCGGCCTCCAGGTGCTCGATGGATGGCAAAGGCGCTTTATTCCTTGAAGATATCATTAATTTGTGCGCAATTTAAAATTACCGGTAAGGATAAGGCGGCACTTTTAGACGTTTGCATGTTCATAGTAACATCCTATGTAAAGCCACGGTTACAATGTATTATAGCAGTTAAAGCACCTCACCATGACTTGTGCTTTTTGAAATCGATGAAGGCTTAAGAAAAAATTGATGAAAACATCTCAATGGCAGCTTTATTTCTGTTCAGTAAGCAGTTATGGTAGTACTGTAGCGCCCTTCGTGGCAGCAGGACGCGTCCTAACGCTTCCTCCAACCGCTTTGTGTTTTTTTTGTATTTTCAAGGGAAATGAGGCAACATCCCTTTGAAATTATTTTTAAAATCAATCAATCAACATTTGAACTTAAATAAAAATAAACTTAATAATTATTAGAACTTTATAATATGTGATTTGAGTGCAGTGTTTTAAAAGTGAATATTCGGAAATTCTCTCAAAAATATTGGACATAAGAAACGAGCGGCGATCGGTAAATACACCCCATATGTTGTCAACAATATTCTCGGAAACTGGGCAAGTTTGGACCCTAGCGAGTTTTTTTTATACTAAGTCCAGGCTAATTTATTACCCGACCGTCGCTTTTTATTGCGAGCACAATGCACCACTTCAACAATTACCAGGAACAGGATTACATGGAGATAAATGATGGACTTGCCAAACGTCATAGCGGTGCTGCCAGGGTCTCCTATCTATGTGAGGTGTCAGCGCTTTATTAGCAGCAGATACATACCTGGGCGCTGTTGTTGGACGGGGTGGACTCTCTTACTGCAGCAGCTGGTCCAGTTCCTTCACCATCTAGGATTCTTGCTGCAGAGACTCCATGTTCTATCTTCGTAGAACGTCACAGCGGTGCTACCAAGGTCTGGTATCTGTGAGAGGATAGTGTGTCAGCGCTTTATTAGCAGCAGACACACAGCGCTTAATTAGCAGCAGACTCATACCTGGACGGATGACAAACCTCGTGCTGGCACTGTTGGTGGACGCGGTGGACTCTTTCGCCGCAGCAGCTGGCCCAGTTTCTTCACCACTTAGGATTCTTGCTGCAGAGTCTCCATCTTCTATCTTCGTGTCACCTGTTCCTATATTTCATTTTACTTAACTTAACTTCACTCTATTTTTGTAATATTTATATTTTCTGTAATACCTGCATCAACTGTAAAGCGCCCCTGAGGTGATATCTCACAAAAGCGGCGCTATACAAATTATCCAATAAATAAATAAATAAATAAATAAATAAATTTGACCGATGAAGGATCTATTTTATCGCTGTTTGACGACGCTGTGGATCAAACAACTAAAATAAAAATGCTCGAAATATCAAAAAAAAAAAAATTATCAACCCATGACAAACGTTACATCCCATCGAAGGAAGATCTTGATGGTAAATTGTATGGTAAGTTTATTAAGTGGTTTAAATTATGTTTTGTATTGAGGTTTTTGTTCATATCATAATTTAGTGACTTTTGTTTCAGAGAAAAATATTTACGACTTCATTTCAGTCAAGAACAAGTATTTGTTTGATCGTCTGAAAACAAATGCCAGTTTTCTTAACGAATTCCCTGCGATGTGGTCAAAGAATGCTTCGTATTAAGAAGTCAGAAAGAAGGTGTCGCCGCTGAGGGCAGTGAATGATACAGCTGAAAGAACTGTTAAGTTAGAGCAAGATTTTCAAGACTTAATCTCACGGTCGAAGAGGAACAAAAATAATTTTTGTTACGATGCGTTCAGGAACACCGGAAGATTTATCCTGACTGTAAAAAACAAACTATGAAGAAAAAATTCAATCAATAAACCATTTTTAAATATAAAATACTACATAATTGAACATTTGTGCATTTTTAAATTTTATTTATCCGAAAAAAATGAAAGTTGAAAATCCTTCCATATTAACTCTGTACCATATGTTTGGCATCAAGTCGGCACGGGTTGTCGGTGTTTAATCAAAATAATATTTATTATATGAGTTATTGGGATCAAATGGAATAAAATAAGAGGGTATGCATATTTTAATTCATGAAAAAAAATTCTTCCTTATGTCCTGGGACACCCTAATGTACGTATTATAATAATATGAATACTATTGTGTCAGCTTGCGCACAGTATCAAACTCATATTGTAACACTGTTCTTGTATTATTAAGAAAACGTCTCGGTTATAAGTATCTATGTACATATTAAAATATTATGCATACTAATGAGTCAGCTTGCACACAATATCAAACTCATATTTTTAACAGTGTTGTTATATTTTTTTATAGCACGTATTTGCCACATTAATGATTTAATAGTTAGGTTAGGTTTACCTAGTTTACCCTTACCTAGTAGTAATTACGTGAGTTTGAGAGAATGAGAGCGCGAATGCTTGTGCGCATGGTTTTAATAAAGGCGCCATTGCTATTCTGTGGTTACGGGTGACAGTCGGGTGTATGTAAAGGGCTAATTACAGATATATATAACGTACATTATGAATCGGAGCTGGAATTCTTAATTACTTACCCTAATATATAAAGGATACCACAATTAATCACCATAGTTTAATTGGTTAATCTGATGTTCCTCTAAGATCAATGTTATTTATATTTTACTGGCTAAATTCCCCGGCAGAAATCTTCTTCTTGTTTTGAAGGTCAAGTGTGCAAAATTTCATTAACCTCAGAATTACATTTTTAAACAAATCATATCCACGAAATTTCAATAATATATAGTTTGTATATTATGCTCTCCGTACATACTTATCATGAATTTATGGACATCATTGTTGCCTTCCAAGTAGTTGACCGAGTTCAATTATTGGCCATGGCATTTAAAAAAATATGTATTTTATCTTTTACTTTAAAAGTTGTGTTTAACTTTATATGGCGTGATTTTTCACGGATCTAGGAATTCAATCGAAAAACAACAAAATACCAACAACTTGTTTGTGGAGAATTTGATTACAAAAAATAAATCAGCACTTGGTCTGGCTCTAAATAATTAGTTTATTTATCCGTCGACTGTTGAATAGTATTATTATTATTATTATTATGAAATTGCCAACACAGCTGTCGTACGTGATATTGTCAAATATGTTTACCTGCGTTTCTGTGCTTGCAATTTAAAAGTTCTTCACCCTTTATCCCTGGGAGGTTTATAACCTGCAACGGGACCTCGCTACAAGACAAAGCGGCATCTTTCCTAAATTACTCCGGGAATTTGAATTTGTGGGGATACCTGTCTGTATTATCCTGTCCATGTGTATCAGAAGGCTCGTTGGCTTTGTTGACTTATCCTCTTACCATTTATGTTGAAACGGTGAAATAATATCGTTATCTACCCCTTTTATTGGAGTTTAGTATTGTTTCAGAAAGGTTCATTATGTTGTTCTGAAAATCGGTATGAAAAGTTATTATAAGTTTATAACCATCATGCACACACAATTTTCAATAAGTTTTATAAACTTATTCATCTCCGTTGGGTGCAACGGTCAAAAATTTAAATGTTTTGAGCCACACATCCTTAATTCATCCGTATAAAATAATAAATATCACACACTCTTTCCTTCATCCATATTTAAACGTCAAATCATAAATATAAAAGTAGGCACACACTTCTTCCTTCATCCATATTTAAACGTCAAATCATAAATATAAAAGTAGGCACACACTTCTTCCTTCATCCACATTTAAACGTCAAATCATAAATATAAAAGTAGGCACCCACTTCTTCCTTCATCCACATTTAAACGTCAAATCATAAATATAAAAGTAGGAACACACTTCTTCCTTCATCCACATTTAAACGTTAAATCACAAATATAAAAGTAGGCACACACTTCTTCCTTCATCCACATTTAAACGTTAAATCATAAATATAAAAGTAGGCACACACTTCTTCCTTCATCCACATTTAAACGTCAAATCATAAATATAAAAGTAGGCACACACTTCTTTCTTCATCCACATTTAAACGTCAAATCATAAATATAAAAGTAGGCACACACTTCTTCCTTCATCCACATTTAAACGTCAAATCATAAATATAAAAGTAGGCACACACTTCTTCCTTCATCCACATTTAAACGTTAAATCATAAATATAAAAGTAGGCACACACTTCTTCCTTCATCCACATTTAAACGTTAAATCATAAATATAAAAGTAGGCACACACTTCTTCCTTCATCCACATTTAAACGTCAAATCATAAATATAAAAGTAGGAACACACTTCTTCCTTCATCCACATTTAAACGTTAAATCACAAATATAAAAGTAGGCACACACTTCTTCCTTCATCCACATTTAAACGTTAAATCATAAATATAAAAGTAGGCACACACTTCTTCCTTCATCCACATTTAAACGTCAAATCATAAATATAAAAGTAGGCACACACTTCTTCCTTCATCCACATTTAAACGTCAAATCATAAATATAAAAGTAGGCACACACTTCTTCCTTCATCCACATTTAAACGTTAAATCATAAATATAAAAGTAGGCACACACTTCTTCCTTCATCCACATTTAAACGTTAAATCATAAATATAAAAGTAGGCATACACTTCTTCCTTCATCCACATTTAAACGTTAAATCATAAATATAAAAGTAGGCACACACTTCTTCCTTCATCCACATTTAAACGTTCATAAATATAAAAGTAGGCACACACTTCTTCCTTCATCCACATATAAACGTTAAATCATAAATATAAAAGAAGGCACACACTTCTTCCTTCATCCACATTTAAACGTTAAATTATAAATATAAAAGTAGGCACACACTTCTTCCTTCATCCACATTTAAACGTCAAATTATAAATATAAAAGTAGGCACACACTTCTTCCTTCATCCACATTTAAACGTTAAATCATAAATATAAAAGTAAGCACACACTTCTTCCTTCATACACATTTAAACGTTAAATCATAAATATAAAAGTAGGCACACGCTCCTCGCTTTATCCACAATCAAATATCAAATAATCAATGTAAAGTGGGCACACACTTCTTGCAAATTCAAAGGTCAAATCATAAATATAAAAATAAATGCACACTCCCGTTGCTTCATGCACATTCAAACATTATATCAGACATAATTTTTTAACAATTAGTAGCCCAATGGGCTAAAAGCTAGTTATAAAATAATTCTTTTCATTGTAAATATGTATTTGTATTCGAAAAATATTGAATAAACTATGTTCAAAAGGAACTAGGCATCCGTTACTTAACGGTTACACCAAAACTAAACGCCGAAAACCACATTAATTTCACTAATAATTATTATTAGTATTATGTACTGAAATACCGGCCCTACGAGGATTAACTCTTGCAACACGGTATCATTTCTACTACATACACACAATTCTCCACCATTCTCATCTGCCCTGATAAAGTACACTGTAACGCTAACAGAAACGTTGGCTAAATAATAACGAAGCTCTTAATGTGACATAATCACCCAAAAATTAACCACGATAAATTCAAAAGGGCCTCGCTAATAAACGTGTTTTAAATTTTATACATCTGATAGATAAATAAATCAATTGTTGTTTTAAATTTAAAACACGTTTATTAGTAAAGGGTAAGAATTTATAACGGGAAATTATTTATTGTTCTTGTACCTCCAAGTAGGTAATTACAAATTAGTCTGTGTTTGTTTGTTTGCTTACATTCTACTTAAATTGTTTTATTGTATTTTGAAATATTACGCATTAGAAGTCAGGGGACAGTAAAATGACGCTCTGTTATCTACCTGATAAATATAATTTATTAGAAACTTATAAATAAACATGCACATTACATTTAGTCACAGTTTGACAAACATAATTCTATAGGCGGCCAAATGAGAAACTAACGAACGATCGAACTGTTTTTAATTTTTTATGTCCATAAAATCTACATCTGTGACGCCACCAAATTTAAGCATTTCTTATAACATTTGATTTTACCAAATATTTATAAAAGTTAATTTTCTTCTTAACATCACTTTCCAATATCAATGTTATTAAAAGTGAAACCTATGACAGATAGACGAAGAAAATATTCAGTTGTTTTTTGTTGTTGTTGTTGTTGTTCTTAAATAATATTTAGACAGGTCTCTAATCGGAGGTTGGGGAAAATAGGTACCTATATTCCCTATACACCGTGTCCGGAAACTCGTATTACAAGCGGGAAACTGATGAATCTACATCACATTTAGAGTCGATTTTCTAGGATATTTTTTGTTTTGATTTAAGCTTTTGTTTTCCAGAAAATCGAATCCGAAGATGGGATCAAATTTTAAAAAATATCAACTGTTTAATGTATTTTAAATTGCACCGATCCGTAAATCCGGCTCCAAAATTTTTTTTACACTTTAGTGGTCAAAAATTGAAATGATGAGATCTTTAAAAAATATTTTTTGGGTCCTGGATGGGACTGAGGTAGATCACCATTTTCTCGCTTGTACTGCGAGTTTCTTGACACCGTGTATAAAGCCTCTTAATCGTAGGATTAATTATCTATTTCCTTAATTCCTCTGTCTGCCTTATAAAGAAAAATAATACACACATGATTTGGGATTTTCACGAATTTTTTTAATGAAATTTGTACAGTTTTTGCGTTTTTTCTTCTCGCATGTCATTTTAACTATGATCTGTGAAGCTTTGCAATATAAATTTATTTGCTTAATTAAAAAAGGCTTAATACAATAAAATCATTTGCCGCTTAGCTCACTACGGAATTCCTGTCCCGAGATGTGCAGCTTTTCAATTGAAGAAATAAAAAAATAATACATACAAACTTAATATAATATTCTAAATATAAACCTACAAAATGATTACAAAAATAAACTATAAATGAAATTTTAATTTGAGTAACTGTATTTAGTGTTTATTTTTGTAATCATTTTGTAGGTTTATATTTAGAATATTATATTAAGTTTGTATGTATTTTTTTTTTATTTCTTTAATTGAAAAGCTGCACATCTCGGGACAGGAATTCCGTAGTGAGCTAAGCGGCAAATGATTTTATTGTATTAAGCCTTTTTTAATTAAGCAAATAAATGTATATTGCAAAGCTTCACAGATCATAGTTAAAATGACATGCGAGAAGAAAAAACGCAAAAACTGTACAAATTTCATTAAAAAAATTCGTGAAAATCCCAAATCATGTGTGTATTATTTTTCTTTATAAGGCAGACAGAGGAATTAAGGAAATAGATAATTAATCCTACGATTAAGAGGCTTTATACACGGTGTCAAGAAACTCGCAGTACAAGCGAGAAAATGGTGATCTACCTCAGTCCCATCCAGGACCCAAAAAATATTTTTTAAAGATCTCATCATTTCAATTTTTGACCACTAAAGTGTAAAAAAAATTTTGGAGCCGGATTTACGGATCGGTGCAATTTAAAATACATTAAACAGTTGATATTTTTTAAAATTTGATCCCATCTTCGGATTCGATTTTCTGGAAAACAAAAGCTTAAATCAAAACAAAAAATATCCTAGAAAATCGACTCTAAATGTGATGTAGATTCATCAGTTTCCCGCTTGTAATACGAGTTTCCGGACACGGTGTATAGGGAATATAGGTACCTATTTTCCCCAACCTCCGATTAGAGACCTGTCTAAATATTATTTAAGAACAACAACAACAACAACAAAAAACAACTGAATATTTTCTTCGTCTATCTGTCATAGGTTTCACTTTTAATAACATTGATATTGGAAAGTGATGTTAAGAAGAAAATTAACTTTTATAAATATTTGGTAAAATCAAATGTTATAAGAAATGCTTAAATTTGGTGGCGTCACAGATGTAGATTTTATGGACATAAAAAATTAAAAACAGTTCGATCGTTCGTTAGTTTCTCATTTGGCCGCCTGTAGAATTATGTTTGTCAAACTGTGACTAAATGTAATGTGCATGTTTATTTATAAGTTTCTAATAAATTATATTTATCAGGTAGATAACAGAGCGTCATTTTACTGTCCCCTGACTTCTAATGCGTAATATTTCAAAATACAATAAAACAATTTAAGTAGAATGTAAGCAAACAAACAAACACAGACTAATTTGTAATTACCTACTTGGAGGTACAAGAACAATAAATAATTTCCCGTTATAAATTCTTACCCTTTACTAATAAACGTGTTTTAAATTTAAAACAACAATTGATTTATTTATCTATCAGATGTATAAAATTTAAAACACGTTTATTAGCGAGGCCCTTTTGAATTTATCGTGGTTAATTTTTGGGTGATTATGTCACATTAAGAGCTTCGTTATTATTTAGCCAACGTTTCTGTTAGCGTTACAGTGTACTTTATCAGGGCAGATGAGAATGGTGGAGAATTGTGTGTATGTGTATGTAGAAGTGATACCGTGTTGCAAGAGTTAATCCTCGTACGGCCGGTATTTCAGTACATAATACTAATAATAATTATTAGTGAAATTAATGTGGTTTTCGGCGTTTAGTTTTGTTGTAACCGTTAAGTAACGGATGCCTAGTTCCTTTTGAACATAGTTTATTCATTATTTTTCGAATACAAATACATATTTACAATGAAAAGAATTATTTTATAACTAGCTTTTAGCCCATTGGGCTACTAATTGTTAAAAAATTATGTCTGATATAATGTTTGAATGTGGATGAAGCAACGGGAGTGTGCATTTATTTTTATATTTATGATTTGACCTTTGAATTTGCAAGAAGTGTGTGCCCACTTTACATTGATTATTTGATATTTGATTGTGGATAAAGCGAGGAGCGTGTGCCTACTTTTATATTTATGATTTAACGTTTAAATGTGGATGAAGGATGATGTGTGTGCTTACTTTTATATTTATGATTTAACGTTTAAATGTGGATGAAGGAAGAAGTGTGTGCCTACTTTTATATTTATGATTTAACGTTTAAATGTGGATGAAGGAAGAAGTGTGTGCCTACTTTTATATTTATGATTTAACGTTTAAATGTGGATGAAGGAAGAAGTGTGTGCCTACTTTTATATTTATGATTTAACGTTTAAATGTGGATGAAGGAAGAAGTGTGTGCCTACTTTTATATTTATGATTTAACGTTTAAATGTGGATGAAGGAAGAAGTGTGTGCCTACTTTTATATTTATGATTTAACGTTTAAATGTGGATGAAGGAAGAAGTGTGTGCCTACTTTTATATTTATGATTTAACGTTTAAATGTGGATGAAGGAAGAAGTGTGTGCCTACTTTTATATTTATGATTTAACGTTTAAATGTGGATGAAGGAAGAAGTGTGTGCCTACTTTTATATTTATGATTTGACGTTTAAATGTGGATGAAGGAAGAAGTGTGTGCCTACTTTTATATTTATGATTTGACGTTAAAATGTGGATGAAGGAAGAAGTGTGTGCCTACTTTTATATTTATGATTTGACGTTTAAATGTGGATGAAGGAAGAAGTGTGTGCCTACTTTTATATTTATGATTTAACGTTTAAATGTGGATGAAGGAAGAAGTGTGTGCCTACTTTTATATTTATGATTTGACGTTTAAATGTGGATGAAGGAAGAAGTGTGTGCCTACTTTTATATTTATGATTTAACGTTTAAATGTGGATGAAGGAAGAAGTGTGTGCCTACTTTTATATTTATGATTTGACGTTTAAATATGGATGAAGGAAGAAGTGTGTGCCTACTTTTTTTATTTACGATTTGATGTTTGAATGTGGATGAAGCAAAGAGTGTGTAATATTTATTATTTTATACGGATGAATTAAGGATGTGTGGCTCAAAACATTTAAATTTTTGACCGTTGCACCCAACGGAGATGAATAAGTTTATAAAACTTATTGAAAATTGTGTGTGCATGATGGTTATAAAATTATAATAACTTTACATACCGATTTTCAGAACAACATAATGAACCTTTCTGAAACAATACTAAACTCCAATAAAAGGGGTAGATAACGATATTATTTCACCGTTTCAACATTAATGGTAAGAGGATAAGTCAACAAAGCCAACGAGCCTTCTGATACACATGGACAGGATAATACAGCCAGGTATCCCCACAAATTCAAATTCCCGGAGTAATTTAGGAAAGGTGCCGCTTTGTCTTGTAGCGAGGTCCCGTTGCAGGTTATAAACCTCCCAGGGATAAAGGGTGAAGAACTTTTAAATTGCAAGCACAGAAACGCAGGTAAACATATTTGACAATATCACGTACGACAGCTGTGTTGGCAATTTCATAATAATAATAATAATAATACTATTCAACAGTCGACGGATAAATAAACTAATTATTTAGAGCCAGACCAAGTGCTGATTTATTAAAATCCGGTTATAATCGGGATTGCAGGCCATTTCCTATTTAACTTAATTTCTAGTAAATTTCTAATATATCTCAACACGGGTTCATGCACCTGCATTTGTCCGGATAATATACAATAACGAAATGCGAAAATATTAGATTTTTCACGAACACGTGTTCCGACATCGCGATAACACATTCGTTTTTCACTGAAAGTATATTAGGAAACTATCAATTCATTCTTTAAAGGCCTGCAATTCCGTTTTCAACCAGATTCCGAATAATTTGAAGACATTCAGATAAATCATATCCGACAAGCGATACCAAAAGTATTGAATTAAATTATAATTCTTTATTCGAAATGTGTATTTGTTTTGTTAAAATGTTCGACAGATGTGAATAGATGTCGTAATTTTTCAAATTTTCTAACATACGAAAGGTATATTTCCTCTTTTGAAATGCAATGATACTTTGTTTTGTTTCACAAATCCTACAATAATAATATCCCTTGATTTCAGGGGTATGCGCTAGTCATTAATTTAATTGCCTACCGTGATCAAGTAAATGTAATTTATATTACCCAATCCATTAACCCACTCCTAAACCAAAATTTGAAATGAAGGTATTTCTTTGAATAATTTACGTTTATAAACAGCATCGTTGAGACTCAGTAATCAAGAGTACAAACTTCAAACAAACCAGTAATGAGTTTATCATCTGTAGATAATTATATAATAACTTTATAATTCGCTCGCAAGAAATAACAATTGACTTAATAGGGTGCGACAGCTGAAGTCAACAGGTCCCAAAGGTTGTATTATTTATAAAAACCTATGTACTCAAGGAAAATAATACAATATTTGCGACATAGAACACAGCTAATTAGGTACCATACTTATGTTACCCTGCAAAAATAATTTACAATTTTGTTACGAAAATAAATAACATCATCAATCATACATAGGTATAATTAACATTTTTGTAATCAAATTCTCCACAAACAAGTTGTTGGTATTTTGTTGTTTTTCGATTGAATTCCTAGATCCGTGAAAAATCACGCCATATAAAGTTAAACACAATTTTTAAAGTAAACGATTAAATATATATTTTTTTAAATGCAATAGCCAATAATTGAACTCGGTCAACTGCTTGGAAGGCAACAATGATGTCCATAAATTCATGATTAGTATGTACGGACAGCATAATATACAAACTATATATTATTGAAATTTAAAATGCTGCGTACTTCCCATCCGAAAATATATGTGTTTATTAACAAATGGAAAATTATTAATTTAAATATTTGTTTCACTAAAAAAATGTGTTTCGGGTGGTTTATCTCAACATAAATTTGAATCACAATAATTACTTACGAAATGGGAAATTTCAGCCAAATTCTCAAATCCTAATGGTGTCCATGTGTACGACGACAACAAACAAATTGAGGAAAAAATAAACAAAAATGACAGCCCGAAATCAAGGGTTTTACGACTTCAATGGAAACGCGATACAAATTAACACGAACACACTGAAATTAATTAAAACAGATTAAAAACACGTTTGCGACGAATGTTATAGTAATTGTTGTTCATTAATTAACTAATGCAAGCACACTATTGTCTTCCGCTTTCAAAACACCACGGAATATAATAATAAAATATTATTCTCAGCGAAATTCACGAAATAAACGGCCTCTCTCCCGAAATAAACGTCCCGAAAGCATCACTGACGCATGACTGAAGTACTGATAACGTTTACTAAGTCGAAAGGTAGGTACCACGATGCTAGGTGCCAACAGAATATTTAATCCTTTATGTACACCATTGTGAAATAAAATCCACATAATCTTATCGGTAAATGGGGAAAACAGAGCTTCAAAGTTACCGCCTGGGAAAGCCACTATTTTAGCTAGGCTAGAAACCAAATGGGGTGCATTTGGAAATATTAACCAATTTGACTGTCTTATATTAAATTTGGTTTACATAAATTTAATATTAAGTTGATTTTTAAAATCAGATACTTTAATTGATAGTTTATAAAACATAGTAAGTTACGTATTAAAAGTGGTAGATACTATCAGTATCACCCAGGTGAAAGACCATCATTCCGAATGGTAAAGTTGCTTGAAATGGCTTATATTTGATTAGTGACCAATACCATATCATTCGTTTTTCTATTCCATTCAAGCCTTCCAACATACTTTGGCTCCAAACAATTCAGACTCATGTGCGTTGTTCACATAAGATACAATAGTTAAGGGGTTGTGCTGAAAAAAATGTCATCCCTAAATACTTAAATTACAAAGATTAAATTTGTTCCTGATGTCCTAGGAGGATCCAAAACACAGAGCACATCTAATTACAGAGGCAATTGAAATCCATAAAAACCAATTAATACGACGGATGAGTTAAGCATACTAGTTCTTGTTATCCGGTACGTGGCGACTATACCAAAACTAAACGCCGAAAGGCACATTAATTTTACTAAATATTGTAGTGAAATACCGGCCCATACATGCATAAACATACACAGGATCTACACGTCTGCTCTGATGATGTACACACTGTAATGCTTTTCGAAATGTTAGATAAACAAGGAGGAAGCATAGTAGCCCAAAAATTAATCACGATAATACCTACTCAAAAATAATAATCTCAAATGAAATCTGCAGTATCTCCATTAAAATTTTAACAAGATTACAAAAAATCGACTCTTAAAAGTTTCTGAAAAACATTTGAAAATATTCAAATGAAGTTCCCCGGCTACACCCTATTCACATAAGGGTCCACCGACATTGGGCTTTTGACGGTTCAATCACTACAAATGCTGTTCTGGTTTTTCCTTCATAAAAGGAAGAATCTATATATTGGTGTTCCCGAATTAGTAATAACAATAACCCATTATTTGCCATCACATCAGAAATTACCATAATTTATTTTTTACCCACAATCTACAGTCGAAAAATCGCCACCGAATTAATATTCATCTCGAATCGAGGGGTTAAACATAAAGAAATGTATTTTTATTATGATACAAGTAGTATTATTTGACAAAGGCCTTTTATCTTGTGTATGTAACTGTGAAATTATTTATGAATTTTTGTTAATAAACGATATAAATATCAATAAGATCGGTAGATATTTAAAAAATATTATTTTTCCGGTTAATATTATTTGACAAAGGCCTTTTTAACTTGTGTATGTAACTGGGAAATTATTTGTGAATTTTGTTAGATATTTAAAAAATATTATTTTTCCGGTAAAATGTATAAATTGCATATGTTCATCTTCATACCGAGAAGATCATCATAATATTAATTGGTATCCATAATTATTGTTCATTGAAATATTTTTTATAAACATTATTATTCAAAATTCCAAACTTATTATTATACTATTTTAAAAAAATGCAGGTTAATGTGATGTTTAAGTAATTAACTGGTAGGTAGGTATTTTCCTGCCAACTATGAAATTCTTTTTTCAATTAAATTGTTAATTCAAACCCCATCTTTTCGATAAAACACCTGATCATTATTGTTTGGCACTCAATTATTTTGTGAGTGGACGAAGATAATATTTCCCTTCGCACAATGTTTGGGTGAGTTAGGAATGTCAATCTTTTTTTTAATGGTTTAATTGTTTTTTAAGACTTTTTAAAAATAATTTGGCAAGATGACATAGAGTTTTACAAATTTAAATACTTTTGTTTCAAGCGTGATATTAGTAAATATTTAAGTTTTTTAATTACTTTTTTTTTAATACTTCGCTAATTATTTTCCCATTTGATCTCTGGTGATTTGACGTGTTGTTTTTGTATTGTTTTGTATTTACTATGCTTATATAATGCATATGCATAATAAGGATTGACTAGATTATCATTTTTGGAAAAGCGTGTGGAAGGGTTTAGTTTTTCCTGTGGGAAGATTTAACCCGGACATAAAGTCGGAGAAACAAATCTAAACAAAGCATGGGACACAACATGACAAAGAAAAATAAAAAGGAAACGGTCTCAGCTGGAAATCGAACCCAAGATCTCTATTTTACAGGGACAACGCCTCTATAAATAGGTCGGTAGTTTCCTAGTATCGATGCATCCAGTTGGTTGGATTTTAAGATTGGTATGATATCAGCTCGACTCATGTCCATAGGCATATGTGTGTGTCGTAAGAGGCTTGAGTACAGGGCGGCTAGAATAGTATGGAGATGATTTCCTGCGTACCTTATGTGCTCGATACCAATACCGTCGTATCCTGGACTTTTACCTAGGGCGGTTTGCTTAATCGCGCATTCGATCATTTCAGGAGTAATGTTCATGATCAGGTCATCATTTGCCGCAGGCAGACATGTCATCATATTTAGTTTCATGCTATCTCCTTGATCCGCGCTTAAAGAAAAAAAGTCTTTAAATTCGTTAGCAATGTTTTCATCCCCCGTGATGTTGTTGACACTTAGTGGAGCTTTGCTCTTGGCTTTCAGCACAGTTGAAGTTTTTTGCCAAAACTTTTTGAAGTCTTTGTTGTGCATAGCCGTAGCTATGCTATCCATTCTTGCTTGATTTTCCGAGTGCTGACATTTTCGGAGAGCAATTTTAAAAGATTTCTTACTAGTTTTTCTTTCGTCTGCAATACAACCTTCCGTAGGCTTTCCGGCTTGGACCCAGCAAAGGAATGCATGCCTTGAGTGGCGATACAGAGTTGATACTTGATCATTCCACCCTGGAACAATGTCATACTTTTTTTGGGTCCTTTATTTTTGAATGCTTTTATAGCGGAGTTTCTCAGTGTTTTCACGATAGTGTCGTAGAGAGAATCTAGTTCCATTTTGTGAACTCTGTTATCACAGTTAAATCTCTGACATCTTATGGCATCTGGAGGTTTTATTTTAGGCAATAATTTTTCCGCACAGGCGTTGTAAGTTTTTACATCATTTTCGGACTTTGCCGCCCATTTTCCAAAATCTCTTGGTGGATTTTGTCTGTTAGATATAATAGGGATTAGATCCACATCTATTTCGACATTTAGTGGGAGATGATCTGACCATGTCGCATTGGCTGTGATGTTCACATTCCTCACTGCACTGCTCAACCCCTGTGTCATAATACAGTGATCAAGCCATCTGGTGGTTCCATGGGCATCAAAATCAAAATCAAAATCAAAAATCAAAAAATTATTTATTGTAAAATTAAAATTAAAATTACAAAAGGTATAGCTTATGGGTAGACCCATTTCTTCCAGCTAACCACATTTATTTAATTACAATGTTTATACAGATAAAATAACAATATACCAATGAAAAAATAAAAAAAATACAAATATATATATACCAATAAAAATAGGCGTTTCATTTACGTGAGGTATTCACTCAACGTGTAGTGACATTTATTAACAAGGAAAGTGTTTAGTAAGGATTTGAATTTGTGTGTATCTTGTATTTGTTTAATGTTATGTGGTAGGTTGTTATATACTTTAATGGCCATGTAGTATGGTCCTTTTTGGAATATTGTTTTGTTTGCTTTTGGTATTAGTAAGTTTTCTGTGAGCCTTGTAGCGTATTTATGTGTTGAGTTTTTTAGTGGGAACTTGTCTGTAGATGATCGCACTAACATGCATAACTCCAATATATGTATGTCTGTGACTGTCAGAATTTTCAGATTTTTAAACATAGGTCTACATGAATCTAAACGATCAGAGTTTGTAATTTTTCTTATGCATCTCTTTTGTATGATGAAAACATCTTTAGCGTTTACCGAGTTTCCCCAAAAAATAATACCGTATTTTATTATTGAGTATACATAATACATTTTTATTTTTTTTTTATTTATTTTTTTTTTATTATTTAATATTTGTATGTTTTTTACAATAAATATACAATTTATACATATTATAAAGTGTTATAAAGGTAAATAATAAAAGCTTTTCCTCACCATAAAGAGACGAGGCTCTTGTGTTTGGTGAGTGAATCCTAGCCTAATTATATGGAATCATGTAAGTAAGTACATAATATATTTGCAAAATCAAAAGGGATAAGTAAGAAATAGGCAAGATTTATCAATAATACAGTTTCAAGATTTGAAGGAAATAATAATAAGAGTAAGATATGGACTTTTATAGTACTTTTAGGTAATTTTTTAATTTAATTTTAAATTCCTGAATATCTTCAATATTTTTTAGATATAATGGAAGGATGTTAAAATATGTTATACCTAGATAGAGATAGGTATTTTGTGTGTGCTTTGTATTAAGTTTTGGGATTTTGATAGTTTTTTGATATCTTGCTGATGAATTGAATTGTAAGTTATTTAACTGTATTTCTTTATAAATTTGTAGAATTGAATATTTTTTTTATATATATTGTCTATTGTGGGAACATTGAATATTGAAAAGAGAATCTCAGTAGAAAATTTGGATGGTTTTTTCAATATTACTTTAATTATCAATCTTTGAACTATTTTAAGTGGATTTAATATATTCTTATAAGTTCCTCCCCAGCCAATAATACCATATTGTAATATAGATTGTACAATTGCATAGTACACTCTTTTTAGGTTTTCTTGTCTAAGAATATTTCTAAGTCTTATAAATATATAAATACATTTTCTAATTCTTTTGACAAGTTCACAAATTTGTTTTTTCCATTTAAAATGTTGATCTATGTATATACCAAGATATTTAATTTCAGAAGTTAGACTAAGTATAGAACATTCTTGATTGCAATTAGTTCTGTTACATTTAAGTTGATGTATTATAATTTTTAATTCTGGAATTGATTTAAATTTGTTGATAGAGAATGGGATACATTTTGTTTTTCAGTATTTAATGAGAGGAGGTTTTTATCGAACCAACTTTTCAGTATATTAATATCAGTATTTGCTAAGTTATTAACATTATTCCAATCAGTACCTTCAATTATTATAATAGTGTCATCAGCATAAGATATTATTTTTCCATTTAATCTTTGATTGAATATGTCATTTACATAAATGATAAACAGTAACGGTCCCAGGACTGTACCTTGAGGTATGCCGAAGTGACTTGTTTTTTGTTGACTAAGTACATCGTTGATTTTTACGACTTGAGGGCGTTTGAAAAGGTAGCTTTTTATCCATTCTATAGCTGTACCACTTAATCCAATGTTTCTTAATTTACTTATAAGTTTGTCGTGTGATATGCTATCAAAAGCTTTTTTAAGAACTATGAAAATTCCAAAGCATTTTAATGATTTATCTAATGAATTATGAACAAGACTAGTTAATTTTGCAATTGCATCCTGAGTGCTTCTACCTTCCATAAAACCGAACTGATTTTCATTAATTAATTTATTACATTTTACAAATTGATTTATCCTTTTTTTAACTATCCTTTCAAAATTTTTTGCTATGTTCGAGATTACTGATATGGGTCGGTAATTGCTAACTTCTTCTGGGTTACCAGATTTAAATATTGGAGTAATGGTAGTTTGTTTGTAGATTGATGGGAATACTCCGCTTTGAAAACTTGTATTTATTATATGCATTAATGGTTTGGAAATTAGTTTTTTAATGTTTTTTAAAATATCAACTGTAATTGCATCAAAGCCCGGAGCAGAACCTCCTATCATTTCAGTTATAATAGAAACTATTTCGTCCTCTGTGGTGATTTCAAATGTTGCCATTTTTTTTTCAGCATCAATATTACTGTCTGGAGATGTTATATATGGGTCAATATGTATAAGATTGGCTAGATTTTTCCCTACATTTGCAAAATATGTGTTAAATATATTTGCAGCTTTTGATGGGTTTTCTTTACAACATATTTTCGAGTTATCATGATTAATAGCACCGATTTCATTATTCCTGTATTTTTTTTTGTCAATTATTTCATTTATCACCGTCCATACTCTTTTACTATCATTTTCAGCCTGATCCAACTTATGTTTATAATAAATTTCTTTTGTATGTTTTATAATATAAGAAAGTACATCGTACATCGCTTACGTAAGTGAAAGTATCAGAGCCTAGATGCACCATATCAGTGTATGTATAGTTATTCTCTGTACAAAATTGTGCAAGTTCACGTCCAAAAAGAGATCTCGGATCTGCATTAAAATCTCCTATAATAATTGAGTTGGAACTGTTTTGTTCCTCAATAATGGCGTTTATTTTTCCCAAACAGTTTGAGAATTCCGGTAAGTTTTCAGCTGAATTGGTTGGCATATAAACTGTTACTATAAGGAGAGTTCCATTGGATGACTTTATTTCAATAGCCGCGATTCGAGGTTCTCTACAATCAATAAGAGTAGTTTTAATTGTATTGCGCCATAAGATACCAACGCCTCCGTAGGGGCGGCCAATTAAGTCCCAATTTTGATTAGGGAACTCACTTCTCTTCGATAGTTTCTAGCTAAAGGAACCCAAAGTGACAATTATATTTAGCTCTTCGTTGGTGGAGTGATCTCCACAGAGTGTCGGTAGCAATATAAACTTTGGAAAAAAGCAACAATAAATTCGGTGTAATTTCAACTTCCACAAAGTGTTTTATTCAAAGAAAATCTATCCTTTTGTTCTTAAAACTAATTTAAACACCTACTGTAGTGAAAATAAATTTAAAAACGAAAAAAATCCTATCTATTTGTAGATTAGGTCAATCCTCCGTTATCTCTACTGGCAAAGACGTCAGTGATAGTTTTTTTAAGGCTTTTTTTTCAACTCTCAGCACTTACAAAGCATCGAGTCTATCTTGACTAAAGTAGAAAAATACCGTTTGCTCTCTACCGATGTAACAGGGATTGTACACATATTTTTTTTTAACAATTTAAACCACATGAAAATACCTTGAAAAAAGCATCCATTTAAATAGTTGTCAAATACATATTGAACCATCGGCATTTGTGAACAGTTCATTCCTATCCAAAAAATTGCCAATTTATATGTATAGGCACAAAAATCGAGATCATGAAAAGTTGTTCTATACTCAGGAAAATGATCACAAAAGAGTAACGTATCTGGTGAAAGGTGATCTGTGAACTGAAATCCTGATTTTCTAAATCCTTGAGATAATATAAAATCACACACTTAAAAAACACTCACAACACTAAGCACGGAAAACAAAAACAAAAACTGTTCTGTTTATCGCACCCGCACAAACACTCTGCTTTATTATTTATAAAACTCCTTTTAAAAACTACGGTTTTAGGTTTATGTTTTTGACTTGCACTCCTGTAATACATAAAATGGGCCTAGTTCAGAGCATTGTTTTTTTTATAAATAGAACGACTACTCATTTTTGTTTCTTCCTGTCGCATCCTAAACATGTAACATATTGACTTGTCAGAATGTGTCTCTGCATTGTTATGCTGGTGATTGTAGAATTCTGTCTTTGGTCGACACTGAGCGGAACTCATTGAGCAAACACACTGAGCAAAAATCAAAAAAAAAGTATTCCCACAGTCACGTTTCTACAGCGCCGCCATCAACACGTTCCCGTGCGCGCCTCTCCATACTGTGCCTATCTACAGTTTACCGATTGCCACGTGCCCCCAGAGTGGTTATAATCGAAGTTTTTAAATAATCGAAGTACAACAAGTCATCTTGCCTTCACGTTTTTCTTTGCCAAATCAAGTTTTTTCGTGCAAGTGCCCCCCGCGCAGCCAAATTGTGCCACATACATTTTATCACGCGCCCACGCCGTGTTCAGTGCTCCGCCATCAACCAACCTCACGTGCCCACCGTGCCCGTGCCCCATTGTGTCGTGCAACACGTTCATTCTGCCTTCGCGTTTTTCTTATTAAAGTTTTTTCGCGCAAGTGCCCACCGCCCCAGTTATTGTGCAATTTCTCGCCCTCACACAGTTCAGTGCAATCTCATTCAAACCAACATTTCAAATTTCACTTCATTCACGTAATCTATGCCGTACAAAGTGCCACCGCCTCGTGTCTGTTTCCAGCCTTCCACACTCACATTCCCGTTCAAAAATCACCCCAGTTCCAGTTCCAAACAAACTTTTTCTCACATCATCCAGTTCCAAAAATTTAACCAGTTCCAAATCACTCCAGTTCCAAAATCACTTCAGTTCCCAAACCTTTCCGGTTCCTACCTACAGTCAAGTGCTAATCAACATACAGTGTCTTTGAACTTTTGCCGTGAATCCGGGTTTCAACAGAGTATTAGCCGCCTGAACGACGAGTAGGGCTCGTTGCTCGCTCAAACCCGGGTTTTCGCCGAAATCAGAACTGCCATCACTCCAGATTCACCATCACACCTACCGCTACCAACTCAGCCAGTCTACCACGCCAGCCGCCCACCTGTAAGTGCTTTATTTGTCTTATTGTTTTATCTGGCATACAGTTCTCTCCAAGTTTTTAAAGTCATTATTTTCATTCTTTCATTCAATTGCAACAATCTTTCGCCTCTCTCTCCCCCCAACCACCTACCATGTCTATTTCCCGTTCCCAAACATCCATCCCCATCGATATGGAAATCGCAAAAATCCAACTTGAATTAGAAACTTTCTTTGATTCTCACCCCGTCCGAGATTCCGCCACCGACGAGGATATATCCTACATATACCGTCTACAATCCCGCCGTCTCGAACTAGCCCGCTCCCCTGCCCACTTCCCTTGCACTTCGCCGCCCAACGACGGTAATGTCACCCCCACAAACCGCGTCATCACCCATTCCCAAACATCCAGACCCATCGAGTTGGTACTCGAAAACATCGATCTTCAAATAAAAAAATTCGTTGAATCACACCCAGACAAAAAATCCATCACTCCTGAGGAAAAAACCTATTTCATCGATCTAAACCACCGTAGATTGGAACTAATCGACTCCCGGTCTCAATCATCCCCACCCAACTCCCCCCCCAATGACGGCAACGTCACCCCCACCAACCGCTCCACCACCCCCCCGCCCTCAACCCAAAATACCCCCTCCTCCTCAGTCACAGCCAACCCCCCGCCCTCCACCCAAAGCACCCCCTCTTCCTCAGGCACTGCCACCCCCCCGCCCTCTACCCAAAGTACCCCCCCCTCCTCAGACATTTCCACCCCCCCTCACCCTACCCAATGCACCCCCTCCCTCGCAGGCAATACCTCCCCCCCGACCAGCGCCCGCAAGCGTCTTGCCTCCTCATTCTCGTCACACTCCAGCGACTACTCCAACAATTCGGGGCCAGAATACTCTGGCTCCAAATCTTCAGCATCAGCTCCCTCTGGTGCTGAAGACATGGCTTGGGTAGCCACAAAGCTCTCCCGCAAAAGAAATCGAGCCTGGCAGTCGCCCAGCTCCTCCCCCAAAAAAGTCCCCTCATCCCCCATCAAAAAAAAACAACTCCTGTTCACTTCAGTTAAATCTCCCCAACGCTCCCCCCCCCCTCCCCCCACCTCCCAACTGTCCCCCAGTCAACTTGCCACCCCCCCTCGCCCCATCTATCACCCCCTCTAACCCCATTCATCCCCCCCCAATCCCCCTCTTCACCTGTAACCCCCCCCAAGGCTTCTCTACCCCCCCCAATTCCCCCCGGGTGGTCGTTTCGACCGAAAAGATCCCTCCAGTGGTGCTCCATTCCAAATCGGGATGGGCCTCACTCGAGCGTACCCTCACAGACAAAGGGATAGACTTCTTCGCAAAAAATCAAGCGAAGTTTATCACCATTCACCCCAAATCCGCCCGCGACCTCAATCGCATCATCCCAATCCTCCTCGAGCGCAACATCGACCACGACTCTTTCAAATTGCCTGAAGACAAACCCCTAAGGGTTGTCCTCAGAGGTATCCCTGAAGATATATCAACCCAAGATATTCACAACATCCTTTGCCTCACCTACCCCGTCCTCTCAGTCCACCGCATGCGGTCCGGCCCCTCCCGTCGTGAAATACCCCTCATGCTGGTCAACCTGACCAAAAATGAGGTGGCAAAAAAAATATTCACCGACCTCACTTCCATCCTTCACCTCCAAATTACCGTTGAACCCCAACGCAGACCCCCCTCAGTCAGCCAATGCCACTGTTGCCAAGCCTTTGGCCACTCCTCTTCCTGCTGCAACGCCACTTTTCGCTGCGTCAAATGCGGCGAACCTCACCCAACCACCTCATGCACCAAATCCCCCGATACCCCAGCTACATGTGCCCTTTGCACCGGCCCCCACCCTGCCAACTACCGAGGCTGCCCCGAACGCCCCACCCCCCGCCCATCATATAGATTTCCCCCCTCCCACCCCTTTAACCTACGCCCCCTCATGCATACTCCCATCTCTATGCCCAACAATTGGCCCCTCCCTTCCTACTCCACCACTGCGCCCTCCCCCTCTTTCCCCCAACACCATCTAACCCCTATCTCTACCCCCCCCCCACCTCTTCACCTTCTGTCACGATTCTTCAAATCCCCCCTACCACCTCACTCTCTCAACAGTTTCAACGAGGCCCCCCTACCCCCCTCCCTGTTACCACACTCTCACTCCCGAACCTAAAGGTCCCCCCTAACCCCCCCCCCCTACCACTTCACTCTCTCAACAGTTCAAACGAGCCCCCCCTACCCCCCCCCTGTCACCACACTCTCGCTCGCGAATATACGAGTCCCCTCTACCCTCCCCCCTACCCTCCCCCCTACCACCTCACTCTCCCAACAGTCCCGTCGAGCCCCCCCTACCCCCCCCTTGTCGCCACACTCTCGCTCACGAACCTACAAGTCCCCCCTACCCCCCCCCTGTCACTTCAACCCACCCCCCGGACCCTCGCGTCCACCCCACGCCCCCCTATTCTCTCACGTCTCTGCCACCCCTCCCCCTTCACCCCACCTCATAACTCTAACCCCCCAAATCATTCTGGCCCTGTCCAACGCGGCCTCCCAACTGAGATCAGCGCTTGAATCAAACAGCCGTCTCGTCGCCCACGTCAATTCACTCCTCAGCTCCATCCAAATCCAAAACTCCACAATCAACATTCATCCCCCCCCCCAACAACCACTAAAATCTTTCGTCAAATCTCCCCCCCATCTGCAGCCATTCTAGCAAAAAAATTTTCACAAACAACTAAATAATTCTACTCCTACAACCAATTTTAACTCATGTTGAAAGAGAAAGGGGCCTTTTTGGCCCGGAGCTCTGTATGCCATTTATTCAAAAGTCAAAAGTCATTGAATGAAAAAGAGTAGATGTTAAATTAGAGCCACAATGTCGACAACAATATGACACAAAAAATCCCGGTTAAAATGCTACTGGCAAACTGTTCCTTTTGATGTGGTGGTAAAATTATGGACACCATTCTCCCTGGGCAATGTACTTACCCACGGTTTTGACTCAATAACAATATATGTGAACATTCTCGTAAATTTCTTTGAGCGATATGTGAAACGAACCACTGCTCTGAATATAGGTACAAAACGCTATGCTTTTGTTCAGCATGCAGCACACATTGTATAGACACCTATTTGTACCTATGCGTTATGTTATATCCGAATCGAGTTTTGTGGATTTATTTGTGATAAGGCATGTGGGAAGAAATTCAGGGAGTGCTTCGCTCTTCCGCTCTTTAGGGCTAGCTGCCATTGAGTATATCCATAGTGAAGAAGCAAAACTTTCAAGTTATTTGCTGGAATACTTTGTCCTTATTTAGACTAAAAACTCTTGGAATCAGTAACAAGTGTGTAGGACGGCCTGTAGGCTAAAGTCCTCTATATTATTCTTTCAAAATCTCTGTCTATTGCTAGAAACCTAACTACCAGTCCACCTCGGTACCGAGCATAGAGGGGAAAACTATATTACTGACATCTGTCGGATAAGTCTAAGATCTAATATAACCTCTAAAGTCTAAGTTCTATCTACACTAGAGCCATCTATGTCTTGTAGCTCCAACTATCACACTGTTAGCAAAAACATTTTAATATACTCCCTGTATTGCTTTAACGTGTATCCTGTTAAGTATACATGTAAAAACCCCTTTGGGTACAGATACATAATTAGTATCAGCCCATAATTTTAAATTTTAACCACAAATTATTTTCTAACTTTGTTAAGCGCTCTATTAAAAATGGAACCATTAGCAAAGTTCACCACCAGTTACTTTACAGGCTCCTGCCTAGCACCTAGTGGTCAGAGGTAAAACTAGGGCTAACAGATAAAACAGATGTTTTGCCTTATCAATTGGCTTTCTTTGACAGTGTTTGTTTACAATTAGCTTGTCAATGTGTTTTACTTGGTTAGATTATAAAAAGCCTCGCCGGCTGGATTCCTTCTTCTTCTCTCCTATAAAATAGTAACAAGCAGTCATTATGGTCTACAGACCATTAGTAAAAGTGTTTTGTCCGGGTCGGGAATAATTTAACTCTTTGTAACATTAAATAAAGTGAAATGCAGTTTTGTGCAGTAAACACAAAAAACCATGCATCTGTTATTGAAGACTTCATCAAGCCCAAACAAATCTTAACACACTCGTTATATTGTCGCTATGTATACGTCTCATCCTTGGGTTGTATGACCGATTTTAATACATTTGAAGATAAATTATGGAACATAGCTACCAGGTTTTTCAGTGGGTTTACCGGGATGTTTTGTATCTTCACGTTGTTAGATTGTGACTCATATTTTCTTGAGCTTCAACTTTACTTTCTAGGTAATCCACTATTTTTTTAAGATGTACGTCTTAGGAGATTTGTAATTTCTTGATGTCTTCTTTAATTTGCGAGATTTCACTATTCATTTGGTGGTTGATTTCTTCAATTTGTGTGCTAAGAAAGTCAACAGACTTCACAATATCTTTGAATTTATCCATGATGTTTTTTTCCATCTGCTTTAACTTTTCGTCAATTGTTTTAGTGAATTGATTTAGAAAATTATTATTACGATTTGTGGAGAATCTTCTGCATTTTGTTTCATAGATCTTGTGTTACTTTTCATTATTAGATATTAATATATTCTCTGCCTGAGTGAGACTGTAGCACTATATAATCACCGCAACGTAATGTTTATGAAAAGAGATTTTTTAATTTTTAGTAATAAAATGAGATTCCACTGCACGAAAAACTTTCAATCAAATGTTAGAATCACTAAAACCGCTTATGCTGTTTTGATTATTTATATTGATTTCAGAAGCGAGGCAGAAATCTATATGAATAAAAATGTAAATGTTCATTTGTTAAAAATCTTAAAACTTGGTAAGTTCGTCACCGATTGCTGTAAAATTTTGACACAACGTCGCATTCGAATACGCGTGTGTTTTTATACGCCTATATTATAAAGATGTCACCTGTGATAGGTAAAAACATGCTTTTAAAAATAATAAAAAACAGCGCCATCTGTTGGACGTAAAAGCAACATACGCTATTATTTCTCTGTCTGCACCGATAGACTGAGCCACAGCAACGCGTGGCGAGTTACATCTAGTTATAATAATTATAATTATCAATCATAATTTTGTCATTGCTTTATTTCAGATTTCAATAGTGATGCCTGCGCTAAAGCAATTACGTTCTACCGTGGATAGAATGAAAAGTATGTCTCCTGAACTCATTGTGAAGGCCAATGCTTCGGGGCAATTTATTTTACAAATTAAGACTGATATGGCTACTGTGTCCTCAAGATTCCAAAATATGACTGTGGATAATTTTAATGGTATGTAATATTTTAAAAAGAAAATGATATAATCGCAAGTATCACCAAGAAAAACAATTTTTTCTACAGTTATGAATTGTCAAATTGTCAAGCTCATGATTGAAATATCATTGCGAATTCTAACTGTACAAATTTCATCACGCCGGATTTCTTCGCTCGAGAACTTTTGCCGCTTCAGAAAGCAGACGTTTATTTTATTTATTGGACAATTTGTATAGTGCCGCTTTTGTGAGATATCACCTCAGGGGCGCTTTACAGTTGATGCAGGTAGGTATTACAAAAAAATATAAATATTACAAAAATAAACTGAATTTAAGTTAAGTAAAATGAAGTACAGAAACAGGTGACACGAAGATAGAAGATGGAGACTCTGCAGCAAGAATCCCAGGTGGTGAGGAAACTGGTCCAGCTGCTGCAGCGAAAGAGTCCACCGCGTCCACCAACAGTGCCAGCACGAGGTTCGTCATCCGTCCAGGTATGTGTCTGCTGCTAACAAAGCGCTGACACAATATCCTCTCACAGATACCAGACCTTGGCAGCACCGCTGTGACGTTCGACGAAGATAGAAAATGGAGACTCTGCAGCAAGAATCTTTGGTGGTGATGAAACTGGACCAGCTGCTGCAGCGAGAGAGTCCACCGCATCCACCAACAGTGCCAGCACGAGGTTCGTCATCCGTCCAGGTGTGTGTCTGCTGCTAATAAAGCGCTGACACCTCACATGGATAAGAGACCCTGGCAGCACTGCTGTGACGTTCGGCGAGTTCATCATTCATCTCCATGTAATCCTGTTCCTGGTGATTGTTGAAGTGGTGCATTCTGCCCGCAATAAAAAACGACGGGATAGTAAATTACCATGGGCTTAGCAAAACACTTGCCTTCAGAGTTTCCGAGAATTCCGTTTAAAACATCTGGGGTGCATTTACCGACCGACGTTCGTTTCGAATATCGAATATTTTTGCGCAAAATTTCCGAATATTCACTTTTAAAGCACTGCATTCAAATCACATATTATAAAGTTCTAATAACTGGTTGTTAAGTTTATTTTTATTTAAGTTAAAATGTTATTTTATTGATTTTAAAAATAAGGGAAAGGATAATTTAAGGGATTTTGCCTCATTTCCCTTGAAAATACAAAAAAAAACACAAAGCGGTTGTAGGACGCGTTGGAACGCGTCCTGCTGCCACGAAGGGCGCTATACACATTATGATGATGGTGTAATTCCCCATTATATTTGCTGTATTGTTTTCTTTATTAGGAGGCCATGAAGTAAATAATTTCTCTTAGGAACTATGTCGATTTTGGAGATGCTGTGTCGAGGGTCATTTTAAGGAGAGGAATGAGTGAACATGGGTCTTGAATGGCAGACGGAGTCTGGCAAATTGTTCCACAGCCGAATTGTTGAACTCAAGAACAAGTCGTAGAAATTACCCATTCTCTTGCGACAAATGTCAACCGTGTAGAAAACATTTGTTGTTTTTCCTGACTATGCACTGTTGCCGAAGAGATCAATGATGCCAGTTCCTCTAATCATTTTATATTGAAATACCGGAAGAACAAGGCCAACATTCCCACCTGACGCCTCTGCTCTTAATATTGCAATCCCAATCTGTCGAGATAGGGGAACTATCAAATAGACCGCAATGTAATTATTTAATGTTGTTTTCAGATGCCGATAAAGAAGAAGAAGACGATGACCAGAGAGATGAATCATTCATAGTTTGCAGAATAGACATAAAGAAATTTGCCATGTTTCTAAGTGCGGACCAAATCACACATTCAAAGGTCCTCTGTTCAATGTCCCACAAGAAAATAGTGAACTTATTCATAGAAAATGAAGGCATTATGACATTCCAGTGTTTTATACCTGCCTTGTGTTTTTAATAAATATATTATTTGATTTGTAAGATAAAACAATAAATTATTTGTATATGTATATGTAATGTATGAAGGTATAATTGAAAGGCACATCAGCTTGCAAAGGAGTTTATTCTAGAACTGGCGGTACAATATGTTATTGCCCACACAGTGGGTAGGACGCCTCATTGCCACACGTCACTACACTTTAAATATGGTTTCTTTGTACATACTTCATACATACCACATACATGTATCATGAGCCCTACGACCATAGATAATAGACACAGGGGAGATGGACTATGAACCATTATTAGAATGAAACCGTGCACACAATGCAGATCGCCAAATTTATTTAGTCATACAGCTGCAAATCACATCTACGCACAGCTGCGCCCCGCCTCTATTTCTACCCACCACCAAATGCATATCTTTCATTGGCTACGCCACTTTGATAATCCATTCCGTTTTATCGTATCTCGGTGACAGTTGGCACGCTTCAATGTCATATTTCCCCTTGTTTCTATCTATGAGTACAACCCTTGGAGAGTCTTGCCTGTCTCCAGGAAAACCTCCACTCCTGCTATTTCCTTCCAGTATATCGTCGACGGCAATCCATCACCGCGTAAATCATATTTGGCCACTTTTCAGGAGAGACATAAAACAACTTTTATTAATATATTTACATCGAAATCGCGGCAAATCATTTTATTTTTCATGTTCAATTGTCTTTACAATTATGTATTTAAACACATATACGTTTTTAACCGAAAATAAAATAATAAATGACTTAAGCGGTGATGTTCAGTAAAATACGGCAAAAGTTTAGACTTACGCGGAAATTTATTCTTGTTGGGAGTTAGGTAAATAATATCATTATGTACTGCCGTTCCTCATCCAGAACATATATATTATGTGAGAGACGACATGTCGATTCTTGTCATAGTGGTCTGATCCTACTTCCTTTTTCCTGTTTTGGTAATCCTGGGATGACATCATCTACTCGCTCTGTGATTGGTTGTTTGTTTTGTCACCGGCAGTTGGCGTCTCGCGTCGTTTCATTTGTCAATTGACATCGAAATTCTTTCGAATGTGGTCGAATTATCTCGCGCTAAGTTTTTTCAAATACATAAGTGCTGAGATAACTCAAAAACGAGTGAAATAACTTCCTTGAGAGTGTTTCCTTTTCGTGAAAAGAAAAAATAGTGCTTTGTGTAGATTACGCGTTGTGCATTTGGCGGGAAGAACGCAGTATAACGGTCAGATTTGTTGCGTCATAATGTCTACCGTAGTTCCGACGAAATCTACGCACAAACGCCGTAGCGAGGATATCGATTCCTCCTCTACACACAGACGTCGCAGCGAGAATTCGGATTCGTCTTCGAGTTCGGGTTGTTCGCGGCCTAAAAACAAAAGGCGCAAAAAGAGATCGCAAAAGAAGATGCTCAAGAAATTGACGCGCCAGTTAAGCGATCTGCAGCGTTTCGTGTTCAGGCGAGATGCCGCGGCCGCCGGCAATTCTGACGCGAGTGAGTTTGAGGGTTCCGAAATTGACGGCGAGTCTTTGTCAACCCCTATAGACGCGCCAGGCACCAGTGCTTGTGGTACATCCGCTGCTCCGATTTTTCGTGTGCCGGATCCCACAGTTGCGTTAAAGGAACCGTTAATGGGAGCACCGACAGATGCTATGTTAAAGATGGTGGAGCGCCTGCAAAATTTTGATACTCCCGGTTGGTGTAACGTACGCTACGCAAAGGCATTAAAAGAATATGCAGCAGACCCGGGATTCAAAGAGTTGGAAGTAAATTGCGAGCTCAATTCCCTCACGCCGGCATGTGCTCAACTCACAGGAATGGAAAGGGCCTTTGCAGCAATCACTCACGTGGCGCTCCAACAAAGGCAGGTCATCCAGGACTCTATACAGAGCGTCCTAACCTGGAGCTGTCAGCCTGACACCGAACTTTCGCCGAAGACCCTAGCGGAGAAATTTCAGGATGTCCTTGGGGGAAGTATTGCAAAAAACGATGCAATCCTTCAGATAGCTTGTGGGAAGTGGGCGGAAATCGTTGAGCGGCGACGCCATCGTATCCTGGAGTTGTGCAAAACTCCATCGGAGAAATCAGCCCTGGATAAAATTCCTCCAACGGTATCGCACCTTTTTAATGAAGACAAGCTTGTCTCCCAGTTGCAGAGACTTGGTGGGGCAAGCAAAGTCTTCAGGGCTCAGATCTCGCAGACCCCAAGGGTTGCGAGGCAACCCTTGGGGTCTGCGAGATCTGACTTGGAATCTGTGTCAAGGCCAAATAACAGAACACAGACTCAATGTGCTTCTGCAGGAAATCTGGGTTCCACCCAATTTCCAAATCAGTACCGGCGGGCAGACCCCGGTCACCACTCTGGCCCTTCCTCCTCTTCCAGCAGAGGACGGAAATTTCGGAGGCCGACGGGGCGTGGGCAGACCTCGCACCGTCGTCCCCGAAACAATTGACAATCAGCCCAGGCGATTTCAGGGAGGGCAATTGCGAAGTTCTTTAGAACAATGGCGTATCGCAAATGCCCCCGACTTCGCCCTAAAAATCCTCAATGGCTATCGGATCCCATTTTGGTTGAGACCTCCATTGTCCAGACCCACTCAGGTGAGGTTGCACAATTTCACCACAAGACAAACACCCGAAATGGACATACAAATAAAGGAGTTGCTGAAGATGGGAGTGCTGGAACCAGCACCCATGAATCGGGGTTTTCTCTCCCAGATGTTTCTGGTGCAGAAGAGCGACGGGACCAATCGTCCCATCATCAATCTGAAAGTGTTGAACGATTTTGTGCGAGGGAAAAAAGTTTTCCCTGATCTCCCACTTCAAAGTACCCGACTTTTTGCAACCCGGAGACTATATGACAAAAGTAGATCTGGCGCATGCGTACTTTCATATACCAGTGGCAAAGACCCATCGACGTTTTCTGCGTGTCGTGTACAGAGGTCAATGTCTGCAGATGACATGTTTGCCCCAGGGCTTGAGCAGTTCCCCTCAAATTTTCGCAGCAATAACCAATTGGATCGCAGAGATCCTTCGAAAAAAGGGCATTCGAGTTATTGTGTACTTGGACGATTTTCTCCTGGCTCATCAGAGTCAAGAAACTCTCCGACTGCAGACACTAGTAGTGTTGGATTTCTTACAGTCGCTCGGCTGGACCATCAACATAAAGAAATGTGTTCACCTACCGACACAGGCGATAGAATATCTGGGAGTGTTATGGAACACTGGCCTCAATCAGAAGATGCTAACCAGGAACAAGTGCCGGGCAATATGGAAGTCGTTGCAAAAGGTTACGACAAGGAAGGAATGGTCCCTGAGGGAGGCGCAGAGCATCCTAGGACAACTGAACTTTGCAGCGTTTGTGGTTCCCAGGGGTCGCTTGCACTGCAGGCAGATGCAGCTCCAGTCACTTGCCATGACAAAGCTCCCACTCCGGAAGAAGGTACCTGTAAACCTTGCAGTACTGGAGGATCTAGATTGGTGGAGGCACAACGTGAGTATGCATTCCCTTATCCATTTCCCCAAAGCATGCCACTTCATTGCGACAGACGCAGCAGACAGCGGGTGGGGGGCGCAGGTAGACGACATCCCACTCTCAGGCTGTTGGACACAACAACAAACCAAATGGCACAGCAACCTAAAAGAAATGTTTGCTATTCTCCATGCATTGAAGTACCAGAGAGCCAGTTTGAGCAATTCTACTTGTCTCATTCAATCGGACAACAGAACGGTACTAGCATATCTACGCAACGAAGGAGGTACGAAATCAGTGAACCTCCTTCAGTTAACGTATCAGATTCTGGAAGTAGCGGACAGGCACAACATAAGGATGGAAGTGTATTACCTCCCGGGACGATACAATGGACTCGCCGATCATCTTTCCCGAGGGACCTTGTTACCAGAATGGCACCTTCTACCTACAGCGACCGACCAGATATTCTGCCTTTGGGGCAGACCCATGGTGGACCTATTTGCATCCAAGAGAGCTCATGTTGTAAACAGTTATGTATGCATAGACCCCACCGACACAGCAGCCCTATATCACAATGCTTTCAGCAGGATTTGGTGCTTCCCACTGGCATGGGTATTTCCACCGCCTTGCTTGATACCGAGAGTCCTGGAACATCTAAACAAGTGTGTCGGTATTTACCTATTGGTAGTACCGAGGTGGCCCAAGGTGTTCTGGCTGCCAGATCTCCAGTCGAGAGCACTAGCTCCACCTTTACAAATAACCAACCTACTCGACAACCTGGTGGATATCTCGACAGGTCTTCATCCTCCTCAGATTCAAAAACTGGAGATGGAAGTATGGAAGATTGGGGCTGGAGAGGAGCGCTCAATGAATGGTCAGAACACGAGAGAGGCCTCCTCAATGCTGGATGGCGATCTTCAACGGTCACCGCATATAAATTAGCATGGAAGAGGTGGGGCCAATGGTGTGTCAAGAATAAGGTGGATATAGCTGATCCTTCAGGTTCCCAGTTGGCAAGATTTTTAGCCAATTTAAAACTTAAAGAAGGCTTGGCTCCTAGTACCATTGCTCTTCATAAGTCAGCCATTTCAACATTAACCAACCCAGAGTGTGAATCGCTAAGCAGCCATACCTTAGTTAAACAAGTGATGAAAGGTATAGTTAATACTTCTAGAAAGAAGAAAGCATTGCCTATCTGGGACCCTAGACAAGTTACTGTATGGTTGAAAGAAAACCTTACAGAAACAGTTACTCTGTTTGAGGCTTCTCGAAGATGCGCTGTCATTCTTTTACTCGCATCTGGACGAAGAGTGCACGATCTTACTCTGTTACGATACACACCAGACAGTTTCGTGGACAATGGGGACCATATTATACTTTGGCCAGCTTTTGGATCTAAAACTGATACTACTACTCGTCAGCAGTCGGGATGGAAGCTTAAAGCTTCCTCAGACCGAGCTACAGATCCAGTATATTGGCTCCGTAAAGTATGCACCTTATCTAGAGTAAGAAGACAAGAATCAAATTCCATACCAAATTTATTTATTTCAACGACGGGCCCGCCAAAACCTGCCTCAAGAACAATAATTGGAGGATGGGTGAAAACAGTACTAAAAAGTGCTGGCATTGATAAATCAGCAGGGAGTACAAGGTCTGCTGTAGCATCACTGAGCTGGTTAGAAAATTGCCCCATTGAAAAGATCCTGGAAAGAGGAAATTGGAAGAGCGAGAACACTTTTGCAAAACATTACAGAAGGGAGGTAATGGAAGGAGGTAACTCTTTGACATTGCCATCTCTCACAAATCTGTTTGAACCTATAACCTCTCACAATTGACATCAGTTCTGTCACCAAGGCGATAACAAACACTTCTCACATAATATATATGTTCTGGATGAGGAACGGCAGTACATAATGATGGAGTTTTACCTACCATTAAAACTCTTATTATGTTGCCTTCCTCATCCAGAACATATATTTAATCACTGCTTGGTGAGATTATAATTGACAAATGAAACGACGCGAGACGCCAACTGCCGGTGACAAAACAAACAACCAATCACAGAGCGAGTAGATGATGTCATCCCAGGATTACCAAAACAGGAAAAAGGAAGTAGGATCAGACCACTATGACAAGAATCGACATGTCGTCTCTCACATAATATATATGTTCTGGATGAGGAAGGCAACATAATAAGAGTTTTAATGGTAGGTAAAACTCCATCATTATAGTTTTAAAACACGGAAACGTGGAAACAAATGTTATTTTTTTATTTTTAATAATAATAATATTTTACAACAAAGTAATATTATGTTACATGACATTATTTAGACAAATAAAATAGTAGATAGGTACCTTATCATAAACATACACAAAATTATTAGTTACTCAATGACACCGACAATCATCAACGTAAAAATTAAGCTCATCAATATTTTTATGAGGATTGCAACAATAACATTTGGCTGTCATCAGTTGTTTTGTTTTGCTCTATCTAAAATTAAATTTTCACCATTCTTTTTTGTTTTCTGGCAAAAAAAAAGTGTTGTGTGTTGTGCCTTGAGGTTTCTTCTCCCTCCTGATCTTCCAGGAGTCACTTTTCGCTGCTGATTTCCAGATATTTATAAACTTTTTTACTTCTGTCATTTTTCATACTATTATTGTAGTTGTTTACTGTTGTGAATAATGGAGGAAGATTTCCCTCCTGGACCCCCTACAAAGCCCCCAGATCCCTCTCCAGACCCCCCAGACGGGGAAAATGTAGAAATTTCTGACAGTGATTCTGTCATTTTGACTTCTACCAAAAAAAGGAAATTTACTCCTTCTTCCCCAATAAAACTTGACTCGCCTTCGACTTCACTGTCCCCACCAGCACTTTCTCAACTTCCTCCAACAAACTTTTATTCTCCTCATTCCCGTGGCCCATTCATAGCATACGCCCAAAAAACTGAGCAAGGAAAAACCATCCACCCTCTTGAATTTGGCAAATTCCTATCAAATAGCAAGAATCTTTCAATCAAACCTGGAGGTGTAAAAGCCGAGGGTCGCTTCCGAATCTCCGTCGAATTCCTCTCAGGGCCAGCTGCCAACAGTTTCATCAAAAATATCTTCATTTCATCTAATTCAAAGTTCAAGGCATATATCCCTACTTTCAATGTCACTCGCATGGGCCTGGTCAGAGGTATCTCGACCGATCTGTCCATCGAAGAAATTCTGTCTTCACTTTCAACCCCCCAACACATTGGCAATCCCATAAAAGCCAGGAGGCTAAATTACAAGGACTCCTCTGAGGGTATAATTACCTGGAAGCCCTCTCAATCTGTTGTTATCACCTTTGAAGGTCAATCTCTTCCCTCCCATATATATTTATTCTTCAACTCATTACCAGTTGAAATGTATACATATCCCACCACTCAATGTTTCAATTGCTGCCGTTTTGGTCATACCAAAGCTGCATGCAGATCTCAACCCAGATGTTTTAAATGTGGAGAAAACCACGCAGCTGACCAATGTCCTTCTTCGTTTTGGTCATACCAAAGCTGCATGCAGATCTCAACCCAGATGTTTTAAATGTGGAGAAAACCACGCAGCTGACCAATGTCCTTCTTCCTCCTCACCTAAATGTTTTAACTGCTCAGGCTCACATACAGCTGTCAACACATCTTGCCCAGAACAATCTCGCCAAAAAAATATTAAAATTTCTATGGCCTCTCAGAACTTGTCTTTTCTACAGGCTTCTAAACTATTCCCGCCTGTTAAAAAATCATTTGCTGAGGCTTTATCCAGCAACTCCTCATCCAACCCTCTTCCCTCCACTACAACAACTTCTTCTCGTTCAACTAAATTCACATACAAAAACGCTACCTCTAAACTGGCTCCTGAATACGATCAGCAACAACACAACTCACTGCTCTTAAATCCCAATGTTTCACCTCTTTCAAATGCCACAAATGGGTGTGCAAATAATTATAATGCGTCCTCAATGAACTCTCTTAAACTTTCTGAAAAACTCTCCCAAGACAATTCTACATTTATCCAAACTCTTATTATGCTTCTAATTGACCTTATTTCTTCTCAAACTAATCTACCGTCCAACGCTGCTACTATTATTTCCACATTAAAATCATTTATTCAAAATGACTCTTCAGGATGTCAGAATACTTCAGTGGAATAGCCGAAGTGCTATTTCTAACAAATCTGATCTCCTTAACCTATTAAATTCCAACTTTATTTCTTTGGCTGCTATCTCGGAGACTTGGTTTACTCCATCCACCCACTTTAATGTGGGAGGGTATTCCTGTCTCCGCGACGATCGCCCGGAAGGTTCGGGCGGCGGTGCTGCCCTTTTTATTAAAAAATCCATATCATTTTCCCCAATAAATAATATCAAACCCCCCAATGCTGACTTCTAAATGGTTGCAGCTAAAATAAAGGACACATCCTTTATTTCAGTCTATCTTCCCCCAACAGCCCACTTCAATAAACAAACTTGGTTGCAAATTGTAAGTCAACTAAGCCCTCCTTTCTTTATATTAGGCGATTTTAATGCCCATTCCCCCGTCTGGGGTTCTGCTTTCTCCGACCGAGATGGTCGAAGTGTGATGGATTTCCTAGATCAGTCCAACCTTTTCCTTTTGAATGACGGATCTCCTACTAGGATCTCACGCCCCAGCACAAACCCCAGTACAGTGGATCTCTCGATATGTTCTACTAGTCTGGCTTCTCTCTCCTCGTGGGTGGTGTCCCCCGACCCTTGCTCCAGTGATCATTTCCCGATCATCATTACTTATCAAACTTCTTTCCAATCGGACAAGTCTCATATTTCGACAAAGATTAAAACGAAACACACCAAATGGGATGAATTTAACTCTCATATGGACAAGTTCCTACTAAATTCACCTGCCACCGATATATTTTCCGTCAAAGATGATTATAATAACTTCAAATCAATGCTCATAACTGCAATAAATAAATCAAATCCTCCCCCTAAAACTAAATCTCTCAAAAAACTCCCTCCAACTCCCTGGTGGGATGAGGAATGTTCCAAAGTAGTAAGAATTCGGAAAGCTAAATCTCTTTCCTATCGTTACAATATGACTATGGAGAACTATCTTATATACAAAAACGCTGAATCCAATGCCAAAAGGGTATTGAGGTCAAAAAAAAGATCCGGTGGTACAACTTCTGCAGTTCAGTATCTCCGAACACTCCAATTTCGGAAGTTTGGTCTATGATCCGAAGATTTCGATCCTCTTTCAGTTCACCATCTCCTCGAGCGTCTCATTCTAAATGGATAGATGAATTCTTGGACAAAATTGCCCCCCCTTCTGTTCCTAACTTAGATGAAATAACGCCCATCTATAATACTCCCATGTCTAATCATTGGCTAAACTCTCCATTCACCTTAATTGAGCTAAAAAATTGTTTATCAACAGTCAAGGACTCATCTCCAGGCAGAGATGGTATACCTTACAGCAAAATCAAAAATAGTAATGATAATGTTGTAAACCACTTCTTAAGCATCTTAAATAAAACCTTCCAGACTTGTATAATGCCTGATGACTGGAGTTCTCAAATAATCATCCCTATTTTAAAAACAAACAAATCTCCAAATTTTTGATCCAACTACAGGCCAATCGCTCTTTCATCCACCCTCAGTAAACTTTATGAAAAATTAATTAAAAACCGATTAGAATTTTTTGTCGAGAGTAAACAGCTTCTCTCTCCATCTCAATTTGGATTTAGGAAAAAAAAATCCACTCAGGATAACCTTGCCATCATCAGCACTGATATTAATTTATAAATTTCTAAACAGGAAGTTTGTCTTGCCGTCTTTATAGATATAGAAGGCGCCTTTGACAATGTTTCCATCCCAATCCTGAAAAAAAAACTTCTAGGCCTTGGCCTTCCCCCCATGTTTGTCCAATCTATTATTAATCTATTTCTAGATAGAAAAATTTTCATTGAACTTCCAGATATTTCTCCTCAAAGTAGGTCTATTTGGAAGGGTTTACCACAAGGCGATGTATTGTCCCCCTTACTGTATAATATATACACATGTGATATGCATGTCACTATTCCCCCACAAATAAAAATTATCGAGTTCGCAGATGACATAGCTTTCTTCTTATCATCCAAAATCATCCCTCTTGCCGTCAAATATCTTAACGAAGCCATGAATGCCCTTTGCACATGGCTCACGTTAAATGGTCTTGAACTTTCAATCCAAAAGACTCAGTGTGTCACCTTCTCAAACCGCCATAAAAACCCCCCGTTCAAATTTTATTTAAAAATTCTCCAATCTCCAACGTTTCTGAAGTAAAATTTTTGGGAGTAACATTTGATAGGAAACTTAAATGGTCTTCCCATATTAATAATTTAGTTACTAAATGCGAAAAAAATTTAAATATCATCAGATCATTATCTGGCGTTTGGTGGGGAGCTCACCCTACTTGCATTAAGTTGCTTTACAATGCACTTATTCGAAGCCATCTCGACTATGCCTGCCCACTTTTTAGTACTGCCTCAAAAAATGTACTTAATAAATTAGACAAAATTCAATCTAAATCTTTGCGAATAATAACTGGAGCGATGCAATCGTCACCCATCAATTCCCTTCAAGTAGAATGTTCTGATCCTCCTCTTTATTTAAGGCGTCAACTATTTGCTGACAAATTTGTTCTTAAATGTTTAAATTCTAAATGTCATCAGGTTATCCCCAGCGTCTCGTTGTTCATTGACTCAACACATTCATCTACAATCAGAGCTTCAACTAAACCTATTCCTGACATCTGTAAAAATTTTAAGTCTCTCTCAGAGCTCCACATCATCCAAAATGATCTACTTCCCTTATACAAACTAAAATATAGTCACGTCACCCTATCCCCGACAATATTAGAAGGGATCGGAATCTTTAAAAGTCATTCCAATCTCCCGGCCCGAACTGTCAATAATATGTTCAATGACATTATTTTATCTAAATGGCCCAACTTTTCTCTTTTATTTACTGATGGATCCAAATCTCCCGACTCTCCTAACTGTGGTATAGGTATTAACGTTTACCACAATAATTCTAATGATAGAATATTTCATTCAATTTCAAATCAATTTTCAATATTTTCAGCTGAGTGCATTGCAATAATAGAATCTCTCAAATATATAATCAAAAATAATTTTGAACATTCCCTCGTTCTCTCTGACTCTCTCAGTTCCCTCCAAAAACTTAAATCCAGTCCTCTTTTTCATCCTGATGATCACTTTGTATGCCTTATTCGAGTGATGATAGCCTCCATTCAAAGCTCTGGTAAAACTGTAACTCTGATTTGAATTCCTGGACATGTTGGTATCATGGGTAATGATATTGCGGATGCCTTGGCAAAACAAGGAGCGTCCAACCCTGTTGTTACCCTCGTAAACCACATTCCCTTATCTGACATTTTTTCCATCATCAAAGAAAGATCCCGCAATGTGTGGGCAGAGTATTGGCACATTTCTAGCCAATCCAAGGGAGCCTGCTATGCCTCAATACAAAAAAAAAAAAAAAAAAACTCAATACAAAGGACTATTCCATCAAAACCGTGGTTTCAGCAATTCCCTCATTTTTCCAAAAAAGAAAATTCTTCACTCATTCGAATGAGGATCGGACATTGTTCCGTTCCTTCCCACCTTTTTAAAATTCACGTGCTTGACTCCCCAGATTGTACATTCTGTGGTCTAGAAGTGGGAACTTTAGATCACATATTTTTTGGTTGTCCCTCTCTAAACAAATATCCTCTCTTCTATCAAGCCTTAACTAAAATTGCCTCCCCTCCATTCAACATTTCATCTCTTTTAAGTCTGAACTCGACTCCAATTTTCATTATAATTTTGAAATTTGCCTATTTAAATAAAATTAATATTTAAATTCACCTTTCATTTCTAAATAATTTTAAATGATGGCCAAGAACACCCTTGAAGGGTGAAAGCCAGAAATAATGGAAAAAAAAATATATTTTTATGTAAAAAAAATAAACTTACATTGTAGGTACCTCGTGTAATGTTAAAAATATAAAAAATAAAGTTATTGATATAGTAATGAATCATAATCAAGTCAACATCAAGTACGTAAAGTACCTGTCGTGTTCTGTCAAGCTGTTATTTATACTAAGAAAAACACAAGTTTAACTAATCCGCCGAAAGTAAAAGACTATCTATCGTGAAAAACAACGAAAGTTCAACTTGTGGAAGTGTTATCTCTTAAATCATTTGCTTTTAAGCACATTTTTAAAGTTATAAACTAATCATCCAAAATAATTGTTTCACTAACAGAAGTACCTACCAAGTGATATTTACAACAACAAGTGCGTTCATTGGCTGCCTTTGATTATGAGCTCACTTTTCTGGGCTCCAATTGGTTGCCTTTGATTATGAGCTCACTTTTCTAGGCTCCAATTGGTTGTCATAGTGTTTTGAAACTTTAAATAACTTCTGCATTCTAACAAATCGAAAATAATTATTTTATTTAAAAAAAATACTTCGTTTAACCTTTGCCGTTGATGCATATGTTTTAAAATTATGGGGAAAAAAAGAACTCTGATAAAAGCCCTATAATTGCTTCCCCTTACACCTCCCAGTCTGAAGAATCGGACTCCGACGCTGATGAGATTGAAGCCGAAAATAACCCTGACCTGAGTCATGTATCAGGACATAAAATATTATCCGGGACTCAAATTGCCCTAAAAGCCTTACAGGACGCATTGGCTGAAAAGCCATCCAAAGTGTCTAAAGAGCAGCAGCTCAAAGTATCGAGAAACGTGACAAATGTTCTCGGTTCCGTTGCCCAACTTTTGCTGGAAAAGGAAGAGCTTAGAGGAGACCTTAATTCGGCCCTAGCTAATATCAAGGTCTTGCAGGCCGAGAAAACAATGGCCGAAAATTATACAAAACAGCTGCTGGACAAAATTCAACAGCTTGAGTCAGATCTGGGTCCAGTAATGCGCCGTGTGGCTGATGCAACAGAGGCTAGCCTTTCATTTGCTGAAGTTACAAAGAAAAAACTCCCAGTGCCTCCACCACTCACTCGTACCAGTATCAAAATAGGGAAACCAAGACCATCTGTATGTTTTTTTCCCAAACAACCGGGGGTCGATGATAGCGATGGGACTAAAAAAAATTATTAAGGACATCGTTAAGCCATCGCAATTAGGAGTGAGGATAACGGGAGTAAAAAACATAAAAAAACAAAGGAGTCATTATCCACACTGCCAGCAGCCAGGAACAAGAAAGGCTTTTAAATGATCCTGTTATATCCAGCTCTGACTTGCTGAGTGCCCGTCTTCCAGTTAGGAGGCAGCCAAGGTTAATATTTTTTAACGTGCCCCGTGAACTATCGGATGAGAAATTTTTAGAGAATGCCCTCTCTGGAATCTCTGAAGGTGACAACTTTAAAGAGTGTGCATCCAAGTGCAAACTTAGTCATATGGCTGGAGCTCGAACCGGACCGTCTTGCCACAGAGTGTACTCGGTGCCCGCTAACATTCGTCATGCATTGGTGCAACAAGGTCGTGTATTCGTGGACTGGACCGTTTGCGGTGTGCGTGACTTTGTAGGACTTACAGTGTGTCTGAACTGTCAAATGGTTGGACATTCTCACAAGTACCTACTGCAAAGATACAAAGAGATGCTCTCATTGCGGTGTAGAAGGACACGCGCGCGAGGCCTGCCCCGCTGCTGCTGCAGCACCCAGTTGCGCTACATGCGCACGTTTTGGAAAGCCTGCAGTTTCCCGGGCCCACCCCACTGGAGATAAGGACTGCCCGGCGTACAAAGCGGCTTTATTGAAGGATCTCTCCACCATCGACTATGGCGTTTAATCATACGGAAAAAGATGACGAGGTAGTTGCTGTTGATGCATTAAATATACTATATCAAAACGTGAGGGGTATTCGAACAAAGACCGTAAGTGTGCGCAATGAAATTTTAATCAATAATTATGACATTATTTGTTTTTCTGAAACATGGCGGAACTCAACAGTGTTTAGTGAAGAACTGTTTGATGACAGATATATATAGTATTTAGGAGAGATCGTGAGTCAACCAAATCTGCGTCTAAAGAAGGTGGCGGAGTTCTAGCCGCCGTTTCTAAAAAACTGCTTGTGTCCAGAAAAACGGAATGGGAGAGTGACAATGAAGATTTGTGGCTTGTAATTAAGTCTCGTTCCAACTCGCTCATCTTTATTTGCATCCTCTATATTCCTCCTAGTGTAACTGTAGACAATTATTGTAATCAGATTGAAAAATTACAAGATCTGTATTTAAAGTATTCAATTTCCAATTCACAGTTTATTATTATTGGTGATTTCAATTTGCCCGAAATAAAATGGTTACCTGACAATTCATTTAAAAATAATGTACTTTCACCTTCTAATTATAAAAGCATGAAAGCACACAGTCTTGTCAACCTTTCATCAATTTGCAACTTGTATCAATTCAATAATGTACTAAATACAAATGAAAATTTATTGGATCTTGTTTTCTCTGATAAAGTTAACATAGATATACATATAGCACCAGGCTTAACCAAATTGGATCAATATCACCCTTCATTTGAAATAATGGTGAAACAGAATAAAGATCAATTTTTAGAAATCAATAGAAGTGACTCAAAATATAACTTCAGGAAGGGAAACTTTCATGAATGTCGACAGGATCTATTATCTGTTAATTGGATAACTCTTTTTAAAAATGAAAATGTGAATAGTATGGTGATCTTGTTCTATGAAAAATTATGGGAAATAATTGACAAACACTTTAAAAAATATATTACTAAAACAAAAAATCAATATCCTGTCTGGTTTGTGATGTTTTGGACACTCACATAAAATAAACGAAACGAACGTGCTCAAAAAAAATTTTGTTTAGACAACGACGGGAGATTTACTGACAGACAGGCCTGGAGTAAACACATTCACACGGGACAGGGCGCAGGGACGGGCAGTCAGGTTTGGAACTTGAGTGCGTTGACAGCTCCATGAAATCGATACAAATGAGAAGTGTTGTGTGAAATTGCAGTGAATTAGTGGATTCAGATGGTGTTAATAGTATTGTGGAATTTTGAACTAAAGTGAAATATTATTGAACCGGTTTTTGTGTGAAGTGAAATTGGTTGGACTCAGTGAGAAAACAATTAATAATAATGACAATAAGGAACAATCGGATAATTTGTAGAGCGCCGTTTTGTAAAAACCCACCTCAGGGGCGCCAGGTGTTGTGCAATCGCGATTGTGTTATAAAGTTGTGTTGATTTAAACGTGATTTCGTATACAGTTCGAACTAGATTGCTTGTCTTAAAAACATGAAAATAATAAAATAATGATTGCGTTTTTAAAACAGAGTGAATGTACTTAAAGGCAGGAAGTGTTTAATCGGGCTAAGTTATTGATTTGGCGAGATGGCATTCTATCCACGGAGACCGAAACCCAGAGAATCAAATAGATTATTAACTGTGGGTTCGAATCCTAACAGATTAGGGAGGTACAATTTTATTTACAGGAATATTTAATTACCCTTTTATAAGCGTAGGGAGGAGGTCGAAAATTAAAGTGATTTAGCTATATAGTGTAACCAGGTAAGCTTCACGCTGAGAATGAGAGGTGATTAACTGGGTGAGTTTTTATATTATTTATTAAATTTCAGAGGACCTTTTTAAAAGACGGATACAACCGAGGTACAGGAACTAAGTTTACGACACCTGCCACCCAAATAATGTTATCATTAACAGGGATGTGCTAGGCGAACCGTCAATCAGCAGTGAGCGAGAGACGAGTCAACGACCTTTTCATATATAGGACAAGGCGCGGTGTACAGTCAGTCAAAGGGGAAGTTTTGCTAGCGTATGCCGTCCCAAATTGAAAGCGATCGGATGCAACCAGACGGAACAAAATGAAAACTTTTCTTCTGTTATTTGACTTTCTAATTTAATACTTTTCATCTATTGTTTGACTTTCTAAGTTACGAATTGGGATGCACAAAAACAAATCTAAAGTCGAAAGAGGGAGATGGTAATCTCCGAAATAAAACTACCAACCGAACAACTTTTCTCAACAGGTACCTTTCGAGAGGTAGGCAGCCTCTTTAAATTAAATGCAAAAATCAAACCAATTATCCGTTTATACCTACCTGAGAGGATAGGTATTCAGTAGGAGTTACCCATACCTAATACACGAGGATGCTAGTAACCTCATAAAATAAATACTGGAACCAAATATTAAAATACAGACAGTCCTCATCCCAAATTTGGCATATCGAGTAGACCTTACATATATCTCACATGATAATTGGCTGAATGGGTAGGCACACAACCTATCGTTAATAAGCGGGCAAAATGTCGACAAGATCGTCGTGTGTTATCTATGTATTGACCTAGAAAGGGATGTAAATCCCCGACGACGTGGGAGTTACAACGTTTTCTAGAGGTGGCTCGTAACTTAGGACCTTACGTGTCACATTTTCGCGACTAGATTCGTGATAAAGGGATGTTATGGTTTTCCCCTTCTACACTCAGTAAAGTAGATTTTCCTGGAGGTGTTTGAGATTGGGGCAATTCTGAAATTGGTGATGAGACCTGGTTTTCTTTATTCTGGCGTGAAGGTTGCCGATTTGGAACAAGGGGAGACCCGGCCGGTTGTGATATCCAGACACGCAGATATCGATCGCCTTGCTCAAATTATCATCCATCAGTTTTGTTTGGTAAGAGGAGGAGTCAATCTTAGCTTGAAAAAAATCCATTTCCTTTCCTCTCCTTCCCCTCCCAAAATATATACATGGATGGCGCCGACAACTAACACCATAAACTTATCGTATGTATATCACATATATAAAATCTAACACTTTATTTTATTCACATTACCCTACGATAGGTAGAATCGAGTAGCTAGTGGGGGGGGGAGCAGGCGACTTAGAAGATAAGGTTTATAAAATGGTTTTAAAACACAGCAGTAATGGATTCAACTCACTCTATCTCAAAAGAACCAAGGGATACCACACATATATAGATAACTAGGTTTCTAAACCGAGAAACAAAAACCCAACACAACGTTCGGTGAAGCCTTTTTATACTGAACCGTCACGTGAAATGAGTACGTTCAAGGTCGTACGTCACGTAGACAAACTAGGATGTACACTCTTGAAGGGGTGTGTAATAAAGAAAAGACGGCAGGGAGGACCTTCCCTCCCCGGATATATATATATAACCAAAGCCTTATGGAAAAGTTACCTACGGGACTTAAGGAAAATTATCGTAGAAAGAAGTAGAAAGGGCAGATCAGTACAGGTTTAATCAGCATTTGATTGCTCTTCTTAAGAAAAAAAACAGCATTAGACTTAAGGTAAAAAAACATGGTAACGAGTCAGATTATAGAGAATTTTCTTATTTAAGGAAAGTTACAAAAAAAATACAAAGCGAATGTTATAAATCATACATCAACTCTGTCGAAAGTGGTCTGCAAGGTAACATAAAGGTGTTCTGGTCATACTCAAAATCATTACGAAAAACCAATTGTATTCCTAAAGTAATGCATCTTGACGATATTTCCGCAAATGACGGTGAACACATGTAACATTTATTGCCAATGGGTGGGTGATGAAGAGATTCATTGTATAAATTAATGATGGGTCTTTCGATTGTGACATTAATTGGTAAATTACCGAATACAATTATCTAGACATCTACGCCACGCACCAACTCAATGTAGGTAGGTAGTGATGAGAACTGATAAGGATGATTAAATAATAGAATTATTTTAAATATCAACAGACGCTAATTTATTAAACAATTGTTAAAATAATTAATCAAATAAAATAAACATGAGACTCTATCAAACAACTTATCTCAGGGCGTGTCAAGAATGTACGTGAATAAATCGCCATCTTGATAAAATTTTTGACTAACGAACATGTGACATTAATGAATTTAAAACACTTCTTGTAAGGAATGTCTGAGCGGGCGCCAGCGAGTTATAAAATAACTACGCAAGAAGTTAAAATGAGTAATCCCTATTTGAATTATAAGTACATTGTTAAAAAGATAAAAGTGAAAAAGACCTTTCGTAGTTTGCACAGTAGACCCTCATTGTTCCAGCGTTGTACGAACACACCGTAATCCCACGAGTCCAGCAAGCAACTGCCGTCGATGAAGTGCGCTCTGCACCAATAGCTTGAAACAGTAGAGCCAATCGTAGAATGTTGACCAATGTTAATTCTAATCGGGTAGGAACTGCCCGTCCAGAAGTACGCACTGCTACATTACCCCCCTTCCAAAGGAAAAAAAATTTTCGGCACGATAATTTTTTTTTTGATTTTCTCCTCATGCCTCCAAATCCAAGTCCAATAAGTGGTAAAGAGTCACAAAATGCAGATAATGCCTTAGAAGAAGAGTCCAGCACGTTCTGTTGAAGTCCGTGATGTGCTCGCTGAGCAAGGATTGAAGCGCCAACACCCAGGAAGTAGAAGGAAGAATTCTCGCTGATGGAATATCTGAATGACCCTCTTCTGATATCAGTGAAGAAGATTGAACTTGCTTGGCGAAGATAATGAGCCCCGATAATTGTATCACCATTCTCCAATGTTGACAACAAATGCAATCTTGAGAAGCTGCACCCTCTTTTTGATAGCAGTGAACGGCCAGGTAGTATCCTATTAAACTCTTCCCGTAGAAGAATGTTGCTTCCCTGAAGACTCGATCTTGAACAAAAATTGCTTCCTCGAAGAATTGATAAAAGTTTGTAAATCTTGAAGTTTTGTATCATCTTGAGTTATCTTGACGTGAAGAACCGAAGAGTGATGAAGGCGACTGACTTCCTTGAGGCAAGTGAAAGGAAAGGTATGCTATGCTTGACAAAATGGATTACTGAGCAAGGAATTTAACAACTACTGAAGTGTAAACAAAAACTTGAATAGAATAACAAATGAAAAGATAAACTGTAGTAAAGACTAACAAAATTTATTAAAAAAAAATTTTTTTTTTATAAAACGAGTCTAGCTAAAAGTGAAAGCTGAGCGCCCAACAAAAGTTAAATTGAAGCTAAAAGAAAACACTATAAAATGAAACTAATAACGTCTATATCCACATTGAAGTTACTGCCCTCTGCGCGCAGAGATAAAAAATTATAAAGTTATCCCAGAAACAAACCCAAATTCATAATAAGATAGAAGAGACCGGCTCAAACAGAACCATATATTGACGACCCAATATTGACAAAATACAGCTAAGTCCAAATGAAATTGATGCGACTTATCTTGAGCTCAGAGAGAAGCCACAGCAATTGCATGTGAAAACGCATAGTATTTGTTAAAAGAAAATGTAAAAAAAAAAAAAAAATTACTCATTTACATTCTTAATAATATGAACAAATATCATTTTAATAATAATTAAGACAAGGACATTAAGAGCAAATAAAAGTAAAAACTTCATGAAAGGATGCAATTTTCAAATGTTAAAAAAAATATGATTCTGTAAAACTCAAATAACCCGAGCGAGTGAAAACTCACTAAATTTCAAAATAAATATTAAATAAATAAATTAAATATTAAATTAATTATTATGACATAACATTTTTAAAAAATATTTGAAAAGTGTATTAAACAATGACAAAATCAAAGAAAACACCATGCCAATGGTTTCCTAAAACCAGAGAAAAATAGAATGTTATGAGCATCTGAGGCTATCGCGGAAAACTGCATGAAGTATTTTCTAAATTAATGAATTAAAATAGTCAACCAACACCAAGGCAAACTAAGGTACTAAGGTACTAAAGAACAACATATAAAGAACAACCATGCACACAATTAAAATGACACGAGGACCAAGCTTGGTACAGAACTGTTACACCGAAATACAGCTTCGTATATGCCATAATTGAAATACAGTATGTCCCTCTAGAAAGGACAAACCGTACCTCAAAACAAGTCGCCATCGCGGACTTAGTTCATTAAAGAACAATTAGTATAATCTCACAAAGTAAAATCAGCTATTAAAAGATCCCTCGAACAGAAAAATAGCACAAAACAGTGGCCAACTGAGATTGTGAATTTCACTGCCCTAGGATAACGCATAAAATAATACAATGGATTCAAATCGTGAGATTACAAAATGTTCAATACAATATGATTACACTTAAATCCAAAAGGAAAATGTGGATTCAATGCGTGAGATTAAAAAACGTCAACCCCCCGCGTTGAATCGGAATGGACACATTACTCCCCAAAACACATACTACACATGTACACAAGGACAAAACAAAACTTATACAAAAATCCACTCAATGTGAAGACACAAAAATACTAGTCATGTCCTCACAATGAGAGAACACAAGAAAAATTGCAAACCTGAGGGCAAGGCAAGCAATAACCTAATATATAACAAGAGAAAAGGGATTAATTCTCAAATAAAAGTATAACGATTACAACATAAGAAAAAAAAATAGTTCATCAATTAACCCACCCCAAGGTCAGTTAGCTTCTTCTAACTTGATTATATCCTTAACATGAAAAGTTCCCACGGGTTTCCCTGTCATATCCGCTAATTGATAAGCAACCGGCGATATCTTGCAAATAATTTTACTACGTATAAATTTGGGGGCTAATTTTGCTGAAAAGTATCTACCAGCGTCAGACAAAGCAAATGACCTTCTCCAGACAATGTCCCCAACCTCATATTGAACGTCCCTACGACGCAGATTATATTGAACCTTATTACGTTCGTATGATTGTCTCAAGGACGTGCGAACTTGGGAGAAAATGTCATTTAATTCATGTAAATCAGATGCCCATGAATCGCGTTTAGAGAATCTGATGTCTTCCGCGTTAAAGTTTACACCTTTGTAGTCATTTCCCGAAATTACAATCTTTCTACCAAAATTAAGGAAGAACGGAGTATAGCCTGTGACTTCATGAACAGCCGTGTTTATAGCCAGTTCAATTTCAGGTAGATGGCACGCCCAGGATCTGTGATCAGATCCCACAAAAGAACCCAGGGCTGCTACCAACACCTTGTTTACAAGCTCAACAGGGTTATTCTGCGGGTGATATCTGCAATTATAAAACAAGTGACGGATATGAAATTTATTGGCCAGCGCTTTCATGTCACGCGATATATATTGTGGGCCATTATCCAAAACAATCGTATCTGGAACACCGAATTTATAAAAGATATCATTTTCCAAAATTTCCGCAATAACACTACCCGTTGCTTTCCTAAGTGGAAAAAGTCTAGTATACTTGGTAAAGAAATCAGAAACCACTAAAAGGTAAGTATAACCCTTTTTATAAGAATTAGGGTAAGGACCTAATAGATCTGTCGCAATCATTTGCCACGGCCTTTGCACCAGTTTCGGGTCACCCATCAAACCAGGAGGCAGTAAGTTAGAACTTTTATAACCTAAACAAGTATGACATTTACTTACAAAAGACTTCACATCAGCTGCCATTTTTGGCCAGTAGTATTTAAGTTTAAGATGCCAAAATGTGCACAAGAAGGCGGAACGTGATTTTGAACGATGACGTTTTTCCTACACTCTTTTGGGAGAACTTCCTTCCAGTCATAAGACCTGTGTAGAGCCTCCATGCTCTGGATGTGTTTGAAGATGACACCATTGCAAACTTTAAACGCTGGAAATTTTTCCGGATTAGCCAAAATTTTCTCTTTCAAACTTAAGTACCAACGGTCAGAAGTGGAAAAGGACTGATCTATCAAGTCAACATGTAAAGGGTTTAAGAATAATTAGCAAGATTGTTTATCCCAAGGGATAGTGTAATTCAGTGTTTGTGAGCCCGAGTCCGGAATTTTTACCAGATGTGGACATCTCATCGGCGGTCGCAGCAACCTACCCGTGTCTCTCGTCACCCCGTACCGATACGTCAACCCCCGGTGCCGCAAAAAAATGCAGTGTCAGTGAGCCCGAGTTTGGCATTTGATAATTTCTACCAGATGTGGAGACCTCATCGACCGTCACATACCGATATTTCCACCCCCGCTGCCGCCACCATGCTCGCCGTTACCTTTACCGGCTCCGTTATAGACGTCAGAGTCTGTCGGCTATACGACCTGTCCGTGGGTCGGTCACTGATTCGCTCACGACCATCGCCCCTACAAGATGACCCATAAAAAACAATCATCTGGCAATTTCTACACCCCCGCTGCACCGCCCCCGTGCCCCTACGCCCTAGGAAGGACGAAATCGAAATGAAGCCGCGTCTTTTGTCTTCTGCCAATATGAACTAGTACAAACAATTATGCAGTGATTAGTGTATTGTTATAGTGATTATAATACTTTTTGTTTTAGAATTAAGTTTTTTCATTTGGACATCTGGAATAGTTTTGATGGCGTTAGGATTAAGTTAAATATTATACTAATTTGTATGTTAGTGATTTATACCTAAGTATCATTATGTTAGACTAGATAAGCAGTTTGTAGAAGGGAATGGCCGACACAGGTGTCGATGAGGCTCGCTATCCATCACATCGCCAACCCTTCGGTGGCGCAAAGAGGAGGAAGGAACTCGAACAATGTCGAATTGGTACGTGGAATATTAGAGGAGGTATGGAAAGAAAGATGAATGAATTGTGTGACACGATGGTTAGCAAATGTTTGGACATACTTTGTGTAACAGAGAGTATGAAAAAAGGGAGCGGTACAATGCAGCATAATGATAGGCTCGTCATTTGGTCTGGGAGACCAGATACAGAGAGGGCGTGTCAGGGTGTTGCAGCACTACTGTCTCCCAGAATGATTGAATGTATGTTGCAGTATGAATGTGTAAGTCCGAGAATAATGTGGATTAGGTTCAAAATCGGTTTGACAAGGGTGTTTCTTGTTGTTTGTTATGCCCCTGTCAATTCTGAGAGTGACGAAGAGAAAGATGATTTTTGGACTGGTGTGAATGATGTGATGAGACTGAAAAATATTAATGAAAGGATTATAATGGCAGGCGATTTGAATGGGTGGGTAGGAATTAGACGTGACGGATTTGAATCGGCCTTAGGTATGTTTGGGGATAAAAGAACGAATGACAACGGGAACAGAATACTTGAAGTATGTTTAGAGTGGAACCTTTTTGTGTCCAATACTTTTTTCGATCATAAAGGTATCCACCAATATACGTGGGAAAGAGGAAATGAGAGGTCAATTATCGATTTTGTAGTAATTGACTCTAGGTTGAGAGCCGTTACCGAGGACACGAGAGTTTTCAGAGGGGCAGAGGTTGAAACTGACCACTTTCTGGTGGTGTCGAGAGTAAACCTCTTTCTCGGTTGGCGCTCTAAAGTGAAAACGGTACTAACTCCAACAAGAATCAAAATAGAAAAACTACAAAACGATAATGAGAGGAGTAAGTATGTGAATTGTGCAGAGATGAGATTGAATGAGAAAAAAATGGATGGTCTAAGCATAGACGAAACATGGAACCACATAAAAGTGAGTCTTTGTGAATCTGCTAGAGAGGTGTGTGGAATAAGTACGCAAGGTAGAAAGAAAGGTGATGCATGGTGGGATGATGATATTAAAGCACTGGTCTCAGAGAAGAAGAAAGCATGGTTATGTCTGATTGCGGCTGGCAGTGCTTCCAGCGAAGAGAAGGATCGAGCGAAAGAAGTATATAAGGAATGTAAGAAAAAAGTAAGAGTTGGAGTGAAAGAACGAAAGAAACGCCTGGAAGAGGAAGAAGGAATGAAAATGACAAACCATTTCCAAGAAAACATTAAGTTGTTTTGGAAGGAAGTCAAAAGGTCCCGGTGTGGCCCTGAAACCGGAAGCATGAAAGTAATAAAATCGAAAGATGGAAAAATGTTGACGAATGAGGAAAAAATAAAAGAGAGATGGATGAAGTATTTCGAGGAAGTCTTTGAAAGCGAAGTGAGTGACAGTGATTCTAGCGGCGAATCAGATATGAACGATGATGGACTGAATGTTACCGAAATTAGCATGGATGAGATAGAAAGATCAATTAAGTGTATGAAGAATGGTAAGGCTGTCGGTTTCGACAATATTGCTGCTGAATATTTTAAAGGAGGTAGCCGTATAATTCTCACATGGTTGTGCAATCTTTTTAACCAATGTTTAAAGGAAGGTTACACGCCTTTAGATTGGAGAAGAGCAGTGATCATGCCATTATACAAAGGTAAAGGGTCACGTATGGAATGTGGGAATCATAGGGCTATTAGTCTGCTAAGTTCAGTTGGCAAGCTGTATGGTAGAATTTTGATTGAAAGAGTAAGAAAGGAAACAAAAGATAAAATATGGGATGTGCAAGGTGCCTTTATGAGTGGAAGGGGGTGCATGGACCAGATCTTCTCATTGCGTATGCTCACCGAGAAGTTTCTGGCAAAAAACCAGAAACTTTTCTGTGCCTTTGTAGATTTACAAAAAGCATACGACCGAGTCGACAGGAAAAAGCTATGGAAGGTGTTGTCCAAGTATGGAGTGAATGCGAATCTGACTCAGGCAATTGCGTCTCTGTATGAGGGAAGCGTTGCATGTGTTAGGGTGAACGGTGGTTTTACGGGGTGGTTTGATATCACAAAAGGTGTTAAACAAGGCTGCGTAATGTCACCGTGGTTATTCAATCTATACATGGATAATTGTATGCAAGAATTGAAAGATGTGGGATTGGGCGCGAATTTGAGTAATCTGAAAGTATGTTGCCTGTTGTACGCTGATGATGCGGTGCTGATTGCTAATAGTATAGATGATCTGCAGTCTCTCGTGTCTAGGATGAACGAAGTATGCGTGAAGAATGAGTTAATGATGAATGTAAGTAAGTCTAAAGTAATGGTTTTGAAAGAGAAAGTACGAAAACAGTGTGTAATATAGCTGTGAATGAGGAATACTTGGAGCAGGTGGATGAATTTGTGTATTTAGGAAGCATGTTTACGAGTGATGGGAAGGCTGACAGAGATATTGAAAGAAGAGTAAATGCAGGTAACTCCATTAATGGAGGACTGAACGCAGTTGGCGCTAACAAAAAATTGTCCAAAGAAGCGAAGTTAGCAGTCCACAATGGAGTGCTGGTACCTACCCTGATGTATGGAAGTGAGGCATGGAACTGGCAAAGAAAGGATGAAAGTAGATTGAATGCTGTTGAAATGAGATCCCTGAGGCGTATGTGTGGTAAAACCATGTATGATCGTGTGAGGAATGTGGATATCCGCAAAGAGTGCAAGGCTGATGTAAGCGTAATGAGTAAGATCAAGAAAGGGACGCTTAGATGGTTTGGGCATGTAGAGCGAATGAGCGAAGAAAGGAGTGTAAGGAGAATATACGATGCAAATGTGAATGGTAGCAGAAGTCGGGGACGCCCGAGGAAGACATGGCACGACCAAGTGAATCAGATACTTGAGTCGGGCCATGTCAAGAGTCAGAACAATAGAAGAGTATGTATGAGACGATGTATGAATGTGAATGAGGCAAGGAGTGTGTGCCAAGACCGAGTTGTTTGGCGGTCCGTCCTCTCTGCCTACCCCTGCGGGGAAACGGCGTGATGGTTAGTTAGTTAGTTAGTTAGTCAATATAACCCCTAAATTTCTCTAGTGCAAAGATCATAGCATTTAACTCCTTCTCGGTTGTGGAGTGATTTTTCTCCTGTGCAGATAGTGATCTGGAAATAAAGGAAATAGGGTGTTCTATACCATTAACGTCAGATTGAGAAAGGACCGCCCCCAAACCGGTGTTCGATGCATCGCAACTAATTGTAAAGGGTTTACTAAAGTCGGGACAAGCAAGAACAGGAGCCTTGACCAGAATATTCTTTAATTTAGTAAAGGCAGCATCAGCCTGTTCATTCCATACATATTTTTTACCAGCAAACTCCTTTTTGGTTAAATTATGCAAAGGTGCTGCAATTAAAGAAAAATTTAAAATAAACCTTTTGTACCAAGAAAGTATACCGATAAACCTACGCAAGCTCTTTTGCGACGTTGGAATGGGGAAGTCAACGATTGCTTTTACTTTACCCGGGTCAGTTCTCAAACCATCCCTATCAATCACGAAACCTAGGTATTTAAGGGAATCACGACAAAAGACTGACTTCTCTACGTTAATAGTCAAACCCGCGGCTTGTAACTTTTGTTTAACCCGTCTTAAAAGATCAATGTGTTTTTCAAAGGTAGAGCTAATGATAATTATGTCATCTAGATAACAAAAGACCTTCCCATCGAATTCCGGACCCAAGACCTTGTCCATTAGCCTCATCATCCGAGAACTTGCACCATGAAGACCAAAAGGCATTGTTACAAAGTGGAATAGGCCTCGTTTAGGGATAGTAAATGCGGTTTTCTCTTTAGAATCTTCCTCTAACGGGATTTGAAAAAAAGCATCATTAAGGTCTAAAGTTGATAGATAACGTGCTCCTCCGAGACTATTTAAGATATCAGATATCAACGGTAGACTATACGCGTCCCGTCGCGAGACCGCGTTGAGTTTTCTACTATCCAAGCAAAGTCTAAAAGAACCATTTTTCTTAGGCACTAAAACAATAGGATTATTCCACGAACTATTGCTGGGTTCTACTACTCCCAGATTTAATAGTCTGTCAAGTTCTCTGTGAGCTTCCGGCAATAAATGAGGAGATATCGGATAAACACGTTGCTTAATAGGTTGACAATCACCCGTGTCAATGACATGTTTTTCAAGAGACGTTCTACCCAAACGATTACCAGAAAAGGCTTTAAATTCCAGTATAACGTTATTTAAGATTGATTGTTGAGATGAATCTAAGTTCTCAAAGCTATCCAGTCCTCTTACCTCAGACACGCAACTATTGTCAGAGTCATTAGTCATTAATTTAGTTAACTTGGGACAAATGTTAAAAACTTTCCAAAAGTCGCAACCGAGGATGATGTTAGATTTTATATCTGGCATAACCACAAAATTAAAAATTTTCTTAACGTTACCAAGAACTACCGGAACCGCAATTTTGTGAACGCACTCCACAGTATGACCCGTAGCAGAAGTGAGTGAAAATGTTTTCTTAAGAACAGAAAGATTTAACCCTAGATTTAAAAATTGACGATGAAAATTATTACCAATAATTGAGATATGCGAACCAGAGTCAAGAAGGCCAGAAAAGTTGGAACCCAGAACCTGGAAAATGATGTGTGGACGGCCATCCCTTTTAGCCGCACTCACCACCTTCGAAGTCCAAAGGTTCTTGAAGAAAGTTCTGGTTTCCGACAGCACAGCAAGCCGATGCCTGGCGGTGATGTCAGCGAACGGTGTCGACTTGCCGCCCGCAGACAGGACCCCCAGGACATCTAGTTTTTTGCCTGCCGGCAGTTGCATGAAGGCGCCTTCACCCCAGGACGGCCACAGCGGAAACATCTCACCTCCCTAGAACTCATATTTGACGGGCTACGTTTACTGAACTCAAAAGATAGACGATGATTCCTGAAATTGGGATTATTCTGAGACATTCTGTTATTCCCTCTGCTTAATGCATTATTTGAGGAGGAATGAGAAACATTATTATAATTAACTGTATTTGCATTTGGCGGGGAAAGTCTGGAATCAGACCGACTGTCTGCTAGTTCAATCATTTTTCCCAATTTTTTCAGACAATTAATGTCCGAGATGACAGAGAGCGACAATTTTTGAATGTATCTCGGTAACATATTACATTGCAATATTTCCAGAATTTTGTCATCTGGTAATTTCGACGACAATTGATTGTTTAAAGTCAAGACACGTGTTATGAATGAACCCAGGTTCTCTTTTTGTTGCTGGTACGTGGCTCTGATCTGAGCAACTAAACATCTTTCATGGTCCAGTAGCTCGAATTCTTCCTTTAGAGCAATTACAATATCCGACCATGACTTAAAAGAAGAACGGTTGACTCTAAACCAGTCTAAAGCATGACCTGTAAAAAGTTCCACCGCAGATGAAAAAGAGAAGCTGTACTTACGTTCCGAGATATAGACAAATCGTTGACCCGTTCAATGAAATTATGTACGTTCCCCGTACCGTCGAAGGTTAAGTTCCATTTGTGAACCGGAACTGTGTTAAGCGCGACCGCCGAATTTGCCGAAGAAGTGCCATACTCTGGTTTAGACATGATTAACGCACGACTTCTTGTTAAAATGGTCGAATCCGTCATACCTAACTAACAGGGTAGGTAGAAAAAATCATTAGAACATGCAAGCAACAATACAACAACCACAATCACCGCAAAACAAAAAATATAAAAGAAGTGTGACGTCAGCGTACTAACGAACACGATAATAAGACGAAAAACGTCATGAGTTGTGCCAGATTTCAAAGCTGCGTAATATGAAAAATTAATAAAATCTCAGAGACACGATGTATTTCGAACAACACCCGAACATCTACCATGCAAAACGAAAGGTCTTTTTCAAGGGATTATACAAGAAAATTATGAAAAAAAATCAGACATCCCAATACAAGATTAAAACAATGAAAGAAAAAAATACTGCATTTATTAATTAGTCAAACTTAGGTTCACCCACAAGGGCTGCCATTTGTAACATTTATTGCCAATGGGTGGGTGATGAAGAGATTCATTGTATAAATTAATGATGGGTCTTTCGATTGTGACATTAATTGGTAAATTACCGAATACAATTATCTAGACATCTACGCCACGCACCAACTCAATGTAGGTAGGTAGTGATGAGAACTGATAAGGATGATTAAATAATAGAATTATTTTAAATATCAACAGACGCTAATTTATTAAACAATTGTTAAAATAATTAATCAAATAAAATAAACATGAGACTCTATCAAACAACTTATCTCAGGGCGTGTCAAGAATGTACGTGAATAAATCGCCATCTTGATAAAATTTTTGACTAACGAACATGTGACATTAATGAATTTTAAACACTTAAAACTTGTAAGGAATGTCTGAGCGGGCGCCAGCGAGTTATAAAATAACTACGCAAGAAGTTAAAATGAGTAATCCCTATTTGAATTATAAGTACATTGTTAAAAAGATATAAGTGAAAAAGACCTTTCGTAGTTTGCACAGTAGACCCTCATTGTTCCAGCGTTGTACGAACACACCGTAATCCCACGAGTCCAGCAAGCAACTGCCGTCGATGAAGTAGAAGTGTGTCGTTCCGGCCGGAGCGAATCAAATGAGTCCGAGTCCGAAGGCGTTTGAATCGATCCGAGTCCGCAAAATAAAATGGATCGAGTCCGGACTCACTCTCACCTCTCGCTCTCAACTCTCACCTCTCGCTCTCGCCTCTCGCTCGTAACTCGCACCTCGAACCGAACTGTGTTTGGATTGTTGATCTGCACTGGTTGACGAAAATATTTTTCAAAAAGAAAGTTTAGTAAGTCTTAGTCAAAAGATAGCAACAAGCATTACTTTTTCCTTTTGTTGGTCTGCATAGGGCAAATTTGCGTTCCAGTAAACTCGCGCCAACGTTACTTAGGTCTTATCTAGTCTAATTATTTAGCTTTGTGAAGATCATTTTTCAAACACAACATTAAAGCAGTTATTAGTATTTTAGCTGGGGGTCACCGCTGACGGCGCTGACTTTATTATTAACAATTTAATCAGCTGTATGAATACCTCAAAAAATATATACGCCGGACGTCCCCGATAAATTGGAAGCAGCGTATTAAGAAAACTAACATTTGATAAAAAGCATTAAATTTCTTGTGGCGCGTCATCTCAAGTCTTCTATTGGCTGTTAAATAATCAAGTTACAACATTGCGTTTGAGTGAAAGGTTTGTGATCATATGTTTATTTTGGTGGGGAATCTAACCATCTGTACTGTATAAAGGAACGACGAGGCTTTTGAATATACGTCATGAATATTAGTCATAAACGAAAATCAACCCTATTCAATAGTGTAATATGTGGGATTTTTCTTTAAAACATCAGCTTCATCCCAGAGCACCTGCAAGAAGTTTCGGAACAAGGTCTCAAGGGTTCAGGGCGTTAAGTAAGGCACCTCACAAATTTGCAAACTCAATAGGTCATTATTGTTTTTATTATTATAACAATAAATAACAAAGGTGATACTTTTTTATTGTTGTGCATTAATTACTCATTGTATTAGTATTAGAGATAATTTTTTTAAAAGTAAAGTAAAAGTAGCAGTTTTCGTACTCGTAGTCGGGTGAAGGCGAACGTACGCAAAAACTTAAAGCAATTTGTTCCGTAATGTCTGCAATAAATAAGAGAAGTGAAATCTGGAAGCATTTTTCGGTGTTACCTACAAATACAAAGAATGCGAAATGTGAATATTGTTCTGATATTATTAATTTTAGTGGGTCAACAAGTAATTTATCACGTCACATGAAACGCAAACATTCAACAGTGCCCGTTGTAAAAAATATAATGTATTCCAGTAGGTCCGGGGCAAACAGATTAATTGTGCCAGCTTGTAAACCTACAATGTATAATAGTGCTAGTGCTAGTGCCAGTACCAGTGTCATTACTTCCTCATCAGTATCGCCACCAGGACAGCCACCAGCAATACCCGAAAGCGAGCCTTCCACTTCATCAGAACCAGCTACGAGAAATGTTCGTATTATCAGTGGTGCGCAAACTTGTATCGCGGACTACGTCACCGTAAAAAAACCTATTTCTGTGCATAAATCAAGAGAGATTGATAACCAATTACTGTTGATGATAGTCAAGGAATATCATCCTTTTAGCCTCGTAGAAGATCCTGAGTTTAAAAAATTAATAGCCTTATTATGTCCAAGCTACAGCCTTCCATCTAGAAAAACCATCAGCAAAAGCCTATTGCCTAAAATGTACAATTTAACTAAAGAAAAGGTAATAATGGTTTTGAAAGAAGCAGAAGCCGTTTCCTTGACGACGGATGGGTGGACCTCTCGCACCAATCAAAGCTATTATGCTCTGACATGCCATTTTATAAACAATCAAACGCAACTGACTTCTGTTTTGCTGGGGTGTATTTCGTTTGACGAAAGGCATACCGCAGAAAATATTTCAATATTTTTAAAATCCCTTGTGAAGGAATGGAGTTTGAATCTAAAAATATCAGCCGTTATATCAGACAACGCAGCTAATGTTGTAAGTGGAGTTCGTCTGTGTGGTTGGCCCCATTTTGGGTGCTTTGCCCACACCATAAATTTAATTGTTCAGTCTGGGCTGGAAAAAATTAAACCAACTTTAATTAAAGTCAAAGCAATGGTAGAATATTTCAAACGCAGCTCCCATGCTTTGGCTAAATTAACAGCAAGACAAAACGAGTTAAACTTGCCGCCCTTAAAATTGATACAAGACGTCGTCACGAGATGGAATTCAACATACAATATGCTGTCGAGGATTTGGCTGCTGAGGGATGCTGTTGTTTCAACGTTGGCCGTGGAACAACCATTATTGCTCTCCATGACTCAAAACGAATGGATTATCATAGAACACTCCATTTTAATTTTAAAAATATTTCTTGACGTCACCAATGACGTCAGCAGTGAAAATAATGTAGCATTTTCCAAAGTGATCATTTATATTCAGGCAATGCATGACCACTTAAATTCATACTGTGCGAATGGAAGTAATTTTCCAGTTGAAGTATGTGAAATGGCGTACTTCTTAAATGAAGAAATTATAAGGAGGTTTTCGAAGGTCCATAAAGACAAAATAATCAATGAAATTATCTTTTTGGACCCAAGATTCAAGCAATACGGAGGGATGACTGAAAACCAGTTTAAAATTACAAGAAATGAAATTGAAATGAGGGCATCGTATATGACATCAATTACATGTAATGTCGAAGAAGAACTAACGGCGACGACGAGTACAAGCGATTCTTCTCCATCATCGGTACTGCCGTGGTAAGTAAATACTTATTTTATTTTATTTTAAATAATCAATAATATTTTTATTCAATTTTTAAAAGCAGTTTATTTATCGACAATATCTGATGTGTAATTATTATTACGCATGAAAGCTGTTTCGCCTTCTGCAGGCATGATCAAACTATTTTGACGGCTTCCTTGATCGAGCGGTTAAAATCCTGGTGAGCGCAAGTAAGTTTAATTGATAGAATTGTGTCATTTCCCAATTCAATCATATAAAAATAATATAAGGTATATTTATATTTGCAGCTCGTTCCAGAGTAGAAGATACTTTAGTATCGCTCTGGTCTAGGACCACCTTTCAGAATTGAAACTTTGCTTGAAATGGCTTTAGCCGTGTTTGGTGATTAGGTCTGAAAAGTCAGGTACTTTCCCACATTCCTCTTCCCCATCTCCTTTCCCTCCCCACTACCTTCAGCCTCACAACATACCCCAATTGGCGATACCATAGTCTCACTGGCTCCAGGCTCCTATATTATCCATAAAAAGTTTGTAAAGTATAATAATATGTAACTAAGTGATGTTATTCTAATTATTATAATGATATCTATTGAAAATATGAGATTTCCTGTTTTTACTTATTAATGGCGTTTTCGTTTTCTAAGTGTTCGAGTATATGTGTAGTGCCTGTAAGTAAGTAAAAAAGCAATTAAATGTGAAAAATAGTCCTAAGTCCCAACTACTATGGCATCCTGGTTGGGGTATGTTGTGGGGCGAAATAAATGGGGAAGGGAAGTAGATGAAGTAGTAGATACATTTTGGAAGTACCTGGCTCTTCAGATCTAGTCACCAAACACGGATAAAATCATTTCAAGCAACGTTTCAATCTCGAAAACTGAATATACTAACGTGCCACAAATACACTATTACTTATTTAATTGTTGTGGTGGTTGTTGTGATGATTGTTGTGGTGGTGGTCACATTTGATAATTTTGGTAATTACTATGTTTTTAGTTACGACAGCAGCACAGCTGAATCTTCTTTATGGAAAACATACGACAAAACAGTCAGGACTGTGATGGCTCCGACTGTTTCTAACTTCAAAGCAGCTGCATTGCTCGAAGTAAAAAAATACATTGAGGAGCCCATCATGAACAGAAAGGAAGATCCTTTGAAGTGGTGGGAAGAGAGAAGGCGGGTATATCCCCGTCTTTATAAAATTATGAAGACCAGACTATGTATACTACCGACTTCAGTCCCATGTGAGAGGTTGTTCTCCAAAACCGGAATGATAATTAGTGACAGAAGAAGCAGGCTGAATCCTGAAAAGGTATCTCAGATGATGTTCATAAGCAGTAATATGAATTTTGTGTAGGTTAGGTTTTTTGTTGGGTAAATGGACCTTTTGTATCATCATAAAAAAATGAAAGGACGTAATAAAAAGTTTCAATGGTGGTGGTTCCACTTCCAACGTACGATGTTTTAATATTCCTTAATTAAATTTGTAGATTATATATATTGTAACTGTCCGAGTAAGCTGCAGGTTGCGGTGTTAGTGATAAAACTGTTTTAATCCACTTGAAGCAAATTGGGAATGTGAAAAAGCTTGAAAGGTGGGTACCTCACGAATTGAGTGAAGCAAATAAACAAATTATTAAATAAACCTACTTATTGATTTTTAAAAAATTGGTAATTTTTTTAAACTTTTGAAAATTAGATTTTTTTTGAAAATTTGCCTTTTTTGGGTAATTCGAATTTTTTAGAAAATTTGATTTTTTTTTTGAAAAATTTGATTTTTTGAAAATTTTGACTTTTTTTGAAAATTTTGTTTTTTTTTAAATTCGACTTTTTTTTAATCTTGCAAATTTTGTATTTTTAAGTATCCTTCCTGTAGTTAATAATAATAGGTGTAACTAATCCTTTACCTTTCGAAAAGGGCGAGTTGCGAAGTAGGTATAAGTAGAGATGGCAAAATTTAGCATTAATTTTCAGATTTTTTAGCATTAATAATTGGAAATTTAGCGTTTTATAGCATTTTGAGGCATAATTTAGCGTTTTGTAGCAAAATAGAAAAAATGTATTTCCTGAATGTTTTTAGCGCTTATTTTAGTATTTTTGGTAAAATATATGTTTAACCTTAATTTGCAAGTATTTCCATGTGAAAGATTATAAATAATTAATTTTAATATTAAATTAATAAGGAAGGAAACTCTAAGTACGGGTCGAACACAAACACAACAAATGCAGATTGCGATTAACATTAATAGGCGTAATTTATTTCGCACAATTTGTGTAATGTCAAAAAGCAATTTTAGCCTACAGTACAGAAATATTAAATATTTACACATAAAATAGTAACAAAATTATAAAAAATCGTAGGAAAGGCTTCCAAAATTGAAATAAAGTAGGCATAATACTTTTCCCTGCACATTCACATGAAACTACCTTCCTTATGCATTTTTCTCAATTCTTCTTTAGTTGTACTGGACTAAATATTACTGTATCAGCTTCTCCAATTTGTATGGTTCTTCGACTTCTGAAATACGCAATATTTTCGGAAAGCGTTTACGCACACAGTCGGGGGAGCGCGAGCTGAAGTTAGAGATGATTTTTAATCACTTATTTCCGCTATAAATATCGATTTTTTGAAATTGTTACATATTATTTTAATACCCGGTATTTTCGGAAAATTCGCGCCTATTTCGCTAAATAGAATAATTTAGCTGAAATACGGCCAAAATCACGTTTTTCGCGTTAATTCGCGAAATAGAAATCACTGGAAACACTTTCAGATGCCTTGAAACGCAAAGAAAACTTATAAATGCCCTATTTTCGAACCATAAATATTTTTTCGCGTTTTTAGTTAAAACGAAATTTTGCCATCTCTAGGTATAAGGCTAGCTTTAGACTTGTAAGTTTTTTCGTAAATTTACGACTTCTAGCCAATGGGCATATTGGATTTTCAAAATATTGCATTTTGAAAATCCAATATGCCCATTGGCTAGAAGTCGTAAATTTACGAAAAAACTTACAAGTCTAAAGCTAGCCTTACAGATAACAGGATACACAAAATTATTATTTCGTGACACTCATTGTGACGTTCCACCGGGTTCTGCGAATCCAGCTGATTCAAATTCAAGTCCACAGGACTTGAACCTCAATCGATTCAAGATGAGTCCGGCGGAACGGTTTCTAGTTTGAGTCCGCCGGACTCATTTCAAACGTTCCGACTCAAGCCGTTCCGCCGGACTCATTTCAAACGTTCCGACTCAAACCGTTCCGCCGGACTCGCTTGATTCGTTTTGTAGTATGAGTCCGGCGGAGCGGTTTGATCGCCTTGATTCGAAGGAGTCGGAGCGAATCCAATGAATCAAGTCCCTTAGAATGAGTCCGGACTCTGATTCGAGTCCGAAAAATGAGCGGAACGACACACTTCTACGATGAAGTGCGCTCTGCCGCTCTGCACCAATAGCTTGAAACAGTAGAGCCAATCGTAGAATGTTGACCAATGTTAATTCTAATCGGGTAGGAACTGCCCGTCCAGAAGTACGCACTGCTACACACATAGCAAACATATTTTCTAAATATTTTTCATCTGTTTATACCAATTCGGTTCAATGCCAAACATAACTGAACACAATCAAAGCAATTTGGGTAAAATACATATTGGTGCAGATGAAATAAAATGTTTTTTGAGTAAAATAGATTCCAACAAGGGTCCAGGCCCAGATAATATTCCTCCTTTCTTTGTCAGTTGCTTTGCAGACTCTTTATGTTTACCGCTTTTTATAATTTTTAATACATCCCTAACCACGGGAACTTTTCCTGATCTGTGGAAAAAAGCACATGTGGTACCAGTATTAAAATCGGGAGACCAATCTTTAGTAAAAAATTATAGACCAATCAGTATATTATCCTGTTTTGCTAAGGTTTTTGAATCTTTGATATATAAAAATATTTTTTCGCATTTTAAGCCCCTTCTCTGCACTAGGCAACATGGGTTTGTTCCTCAAAGATCTATTAACTCAAATCTTTTGGAATTTTGTAATTATGTATGTAATTCTTTTAATGAAAGATTACAAGTAGATGCAATTTATACTGATTTCCAAAAAGCTTTTGATAAAGTTAATCACTCCATCTTATTAAAAAAACTTGAACAAATAGGAATACATGGAGATCTACTTCGCTGGGTGAAATCATATTTGTATAACAGAACTCAATTAGTTCTTATTAATGGATACAAATCATCCCCTATAATTGCAACTTCCGGTGTACCACAGGGTTCAAATCTTGGCCCCCTGCTTTTTCTTATATTCATAAATGACCTTGGCTCGAAATTAAATTGTGATTATGCTTTTTTCGCCGATGATCTTAAAATTTTTCGTAAAATCAAGTCTGTTTCCGATCATCAACTGCTTCAAAACGACCTCGACACACTTAATAACTGGTGTACTGTCAATGATATGCACTTAAATGTTGAAAAATGTTACATTTTAAACTTCACTAGAAATAGAATTATAAAGGATTTTTCCTATGTTATTAATAATATTATTCTCAAAAAAGTATCTTCAATAAGAGATCTAGGAATCACTCTTGATTCTAAATTCATATTTGATGTACACATTAACGACATTAAGTGCAAATCATTAAAAATGATGGGATTTATTCATAGAATATGTAAACCTTTCCAAGATCCTCAATCAATTCTAACTCTTTACAATGCCTTAATTAGAAGTAAACTTGAATATGGAAGCTCTATTTGGAATCCACATTACTGCAAATATGAAAATATTGTAGAATCCATTCAAAAAAAAATGCTATGAATGTTATCCTTCAAATGTGGATTACATGACCATCTAAGATCATATGACGTACGTCGTGATTACTTCAAGATTGATACACTTAAAACTAGAAGGCAATTGACTGATCTCATATGTTTACATAAAATTATTCACGGTCAACTTGATACTACATTATGTCTTAGCAATATTAAAATAAATGTCCCCAATTCGCATTGTTTAAGGCGCCACAATATTTTTCACCTGAATACATTTATAAATAATATCGCCTACTTTAGCCCTCTGACCCAGATGTGTCGACTATATAACAAGATAGAGTGTGCTGAAATAGATATTTTCGTCGATAATTTGTACGGATTCAGAAAAAAGGTTCTGGCGCTATTAAAAAATATTAGCTAATTCATTGTGTCAATTTTCTCTCTATGCATAGTACCTCTCGTATTTCTTATGCCTCTTACCACTTGTAATAATGTATAATGTAATGTGTTACTTGAGCGAGCTTGTATATGATTGTGTATTTTATTTTTATTTTTTGATGTTTTTGTTTTCTAATTGCATGTATCTGTATTTAATTGTATGTATCTGTATTTAATTTATTGTATCTTTATTTAATTGTAGATTTTTGTAATTGTACAATAACTGAGTTTTTATAAGTGGATTGTTCTCACGTAAGTGTGATCATCTGTAAAACCCAGTATAAATAAATAAATAAATAATAGCTATGACAATCTTGCGGTATTACAGATTTCAGTTCCTGTAAATGTTTCCACTTGGATTCTTTTATTTTAATTCTATCTTTGTAAAGTTTTGGAATATTATCATTATAATTTTTATTATTCGACAATTTTGGTCGTCGTGGCAATTCGGCAAAATCGTCTTGGAAGTTTGTTTTAAAATGAATTATCCCATCTGGTGAGTATTGTAACACACATAGGTTATTAACAGTTTGATCACTAACTATTCTGCCTGGCCTGATTGAATCGTATAAAAAAGTATTTTTTTGTGCATAATTCAAAAAGAATTCGAATGTCAGTATTTGAACGTCGTATGGCTTATTAGGAGTTTTTCGAGCCAGTTTAGTGACTTGAACATACTGACTTGGTAGGTATATTTCTTGTTTTTTTAATTTATTTTCGATTCTACTATGTACTGAATCACATTCCATGTAGGTATGTCCCTTCTCTAAGAATTTTTGTGTAATGATGATGTTGAATTTCATGGAGAGACGAAGCAAAGCATTACTGAGGATGATATTCCTATTTTGATAGCCGCATCCATCGCTATAAATTATAACTGGACGAGCAGGGGCTTTGTTTAATTCTCCTACAATGTAATAGTGCTTACCTTCTTATTTCACGAAATGCGCGTAATTTCTACCGTTTAGCCGGAATTTGCAATTATTATAGCATTTTAAACTGATTAAATTTTAAAAGTGAAGCTAGAACAAAGATTTCTCAATTTGACAAAATTATCAAATTGAAATATTTTTAAACATACCTGAAAAAAAGAGAAAAAAACGTTAACATTGAATGATTTAGGCCGTTTTAGAATTTTTTTAATAATGACGAAGGGGAGTAAAAAGGAATTATTTTCTCACAAACTAAATATCTGTATTTTTAAATATTGAAGCTAAATTAGTGATTTTTAAACGAAAATCTGAAACAGAAAAATCAGAAAAGGAAACGGTCACATCTGGGACTCGAACCCAGGACCCTTGTCTTTCCGGGACAATGCTCTACCAACTGCGCTAATGGGACCCTATTCCCCTCGGTCACTTTTAACTGTATCATACTTCGAATAAGAACTACCAACATTGTCTTCATTTTTTCACCGCACATTTTTATTGGCAACTATCTTTATGTATGATCGCAAGATTCAACCCGAACTAAATGCAATCCAGACAGCGTCTTTTAGATAAACCTATCTTATTTTTTATTTTTTATGTGCGACATCTGTTGACTTTTCTGCAAGTCTAGAATGAATATTTATTTTTCGGAATAACTTTATTGAGTAAAACTCATTATTCCGTTATAAAGTTATTCCATATAAAATAAAAATAAAAATGCCAATAAAAATGTGCGGTGAAAAAATGAAGACAATGTTGGTAGTTCTTATTCGAAGTATGATACAGTTAAAAGTGACCGAGGGGAATAAGGTCCCTTTAGCGCAGTTGGTAGAGCATTGTCCCGGAAAGACAAGGGTCCTGGGTTCGAGTCCCAGATGTGACCGTTTCCTTTTCTGATTTTTCTGTTTCAGATTTTCGTTAAAAATCACTAATATTGTCTTCAATATTTAAAAATACAGATATTTAGTTTGTGAGAAAATAATTCATTTTTACTCCCCTTCGTCATTATTAAAAAAATTCTAAAACGGCCTAAATCATTCAATGTTAACGTTTTTTTCTCTTTTTTTCAGGTATGTTTAAAAATATTTCAATTTGATAATTTTGTCAAATATCTGCTCTATGGAAAACTGGGTTCCACGAAAACTCAACACAAATATCTGCTCTATGGAAAACTGGGTTCCACGAAAACTCAACACAATTACAATTCGACCACTCTTTAAAAAGTGATATAAAGTCATAAAAAGCGAGGAAGAAAAACTAATAACTATAAACCTAACCTACGTAACCTAATTTTTACTTATCACTTTTCATGACTTTATATCACTCGTGTGTTGAAATGTCATTTTGATGAGTTATCTGGTCACCGGAAAACTGTGTACGAGTTTTCCTCAACCAAGCTGGTTTCATTGGATTGGCTCTGCGGACTGCACTCGAACCATCCACGTAAGTTTTGAAGTCATGTCTTCCCTATTCCACGTGTTTTTTTTTCATAATATGTCCTGTTTCCTTATGTTTTATTATTTGCTTCTACAAAATATTATTTTCCTATTTACTTCATTATAATCTAAATCATGCACTACTACTGTAACGGACGTACTGCGCCGGGTTCGGCCGCGGTCGCCCACGTTGAAATGATCTAAAATAAAATTCTAAATTAAAAAATATAAATAAAAATTCACGCTAAAATACTGCCGAAATGTTAAATTGTATGTATAATTATGTAATAATGTAATGTAAAGAAATTGTTATAATAAATGAAACGTCGGAGCTTGGCTAGAGGTGTACGGGCAGAGAAGTATTGTGAGAGCTGGTAAAATCACAATCATATTTTAATTCGGGCACGATTGTTAGAGCCGTGCCAAAACGTAGTGGGAAGCTGTGCCGTGCGCCATGCGCCGTCATAGCGTCACAATGACCGGTGGTACGCCGTCATTACGTCCCACGGGCACGGTTCTGAGGAACCCAAACAAAGGTTCGTGCCCAAACAAAGGAAGGCCGTGTGTTAGCTAGATTTATGAGTCACTTTGTGACAGATTGTGGACCCCGCAAATCAACTTTGACTCCCGTCCAGGGGAGTCTTGGACGCCAAACTCTGACTAAATCAGATTTCCCTACTCTAAACTAACTATGAATCATCCACGGCGGTAAATCTGCAGTTGAAGAGGCCCATCTCGCCTCCTCGTGGTGATTTTGACGCCTTGTCCTACGCGACATCAAGATAATGCGTCTTCCGTGACGACCAGCTGGTGGGAAGGGACCCTTAGACCTTCTGTGTGCGTGATTATCATCCAGACTTCCAGCCGATTAGATTGAGAGCCCCGTATTGTGTTGGCGGTGCATCCGTTTTAAATATATTCCCGACGGGAAATCTCTTGCTGCAGTTATCAAAACTCGCGGGCGTAACGCTTACTCAGTAGAACGATTCTTTTGATTAATCCGGAACATTATATTAAACATACGAGCCGGGCCGGCACTGTCCTCGTGTTTTAAATCCCAGTCCAAAAATCTCGCTTATTACGCGGATGAATGCAGAAATACTTTTTAATTAATAACTTGACATTTTCTTCGCCCGTTTCTAACCACAAATAATTAAACATCCTGAGGAATTGTAAAAAGGCGTAACTTGAATGACTAAATATTATTCCGTATAATTAATAATTGAGGTTTTACATGTTGAAAAAATATCAACAAAAATACGCAGTGTAGAAAGTTTGACAAATTGAAGCGCGCATAAACAAACCACAAGTATACATCCTGAGAAATAAACATATAGCCAAACAATTAACTCATTCATGAAATCATCATTCTGTCAGTCCATCTCCGCAATGGAATGAGATACGAAGCCGAATTCAAATCGATATAATGTAGTTTTTTAAGGCGAATATAAACGCCAAACATATTTGGGTTTCTACCCCTTCCAACAGAATATAAAATGTGCACATTTTTTGTTACTTATCTGCACGAGACAAGTAATTGCAGTAGCCGCGTACTATGTACCTGCTATACGTAGGAAGCGCCCGACCAGGCCTCCCCGTTCGCCAAGGCTTCCGTATACCTACTAATACCTTTTTAACTGGTGGACGATTACTATCAATCTTATTTTGACAACAGCGGCAGAGCTATGACTGCCGGATGGACTCAAACTGTGGGGATATTAGTGATTAATATAATGTCATATTCTTAATCAATATTATTTTTTTATTATTTAATATTTTTTAATAATTAATATTTTTTTTTTTAATAACTGTATATTTTTTATCGATTTTTATTATTTGTATGCATTATAAATACATATAAAATATTTGTTAATAATACGTTACATTGAAATGTCACTTACATATATTATTTAAAAAAAAAATTAAATACACTTTTATCAAATTTATGTTGCTAATATATTTTTTAAATTCAATTTACAAATAATTTTTGAAGAACAATCAAATTACCAAACAAATATCCAGTATTAGAAATTATCAAGGAACAATTCTTAAGTTCTTTTTTCTAAAAATAGTGCATGAGTATATAATTCTACATGCATGTTGATTGTAGCAACTACTAAATATATAAACTAATATCAACTTGTGATAGTACTCCCTCTCTAATCACGATAATTTCTCAACTAGGGAGGTATTATTACCACTAATTAGAACAAATAAGCTTAACATGTATTTTTAAAAAATGTACTTATACCTGCTTTTATTATAATGTAAAAAAATTGGAAAAACAAAAAAATGCTTATATTGTGAATTTATGTAGCATATTCATAAACCTAAAATTTTTCAAATGATATAACATTCTCAAAATCAATAGAGTTGAAACCAGGAACAATTGTTGATGACACATCGTCTGTAATTATGCCATTTTGTAACTCCATTGATGATGATTGCGTTATAGGCGTAACTTCTACAACATCACACGGATCTGGTATTTTTTCTGAATATGTTAATTTACGCTTTGTTGGAGGTGGAGAGAGTATTTTTTTTAGTTTGTCATTGATTTCATCCTTGTTCCTTAGTTGTGGCTGTGGTATTTCTGAAATAAAGAAATAGATTGAAGTTCTTTGTGTATGGGGCTTGTTAAATAAATAATGAAGTATACACGCCACGGAGTATGAAAAATTCCTAGTGCAAGCCGGAAACTTATATTTGCCTTGCACGAGTTTCCCCAAGATGTTATTTCGTATCGGATTCCGCTAGTGACAGATAGATTATTTTTAACCAGTCAGGCCTCTAAGGCGTGTTTTCACGTCAATATAAATGGTTATAACTCCACCATTAGTGTACTGATATCCGTAAAATAGAAAGGAGATCATCGATAAAGAACCACTCTTAATTTTTCGAAGAAAACTTCTTCTAACTGCTTTTCACTTTGTGATGGCATTATTTATTTTTTATTAAAACACAAATAACATTGTTTACATCACTTTATTTCGATACAAAATCTCAACATGTTTCATGAACCAAGTTCACTTCATCAGGAGCACAAGTATACTAAAGTTATAATTAAAATTAGGTCTAGAAAGAAGAGGTAGAAGGAGCGGGGAGGGGTAAGAGTGGGGGAGGGTTATTCAAAGTAGGAATTAAAATGTCATTAGACGGGAAAGACCGGGTAATTGGGAAAATATTTAAAATGGGGTTTATAAAAATTTTTTGTTTATTAATAATATCTGCTTTCATATTCACGTGTTTTCTTATTTCTAGGATTTCAAAATTATTGATTTGAGATACCTTGTAACCAGAATGTAGTATTTTAAAACCTGAATTAATATCAAAAGTATGGTCGTTATTTAATAAATGATCCGCAAATTCTGATTCACAGTTTCCCTTTAAAGCCCTAAGATGTTCTTTAATTCTGATCTCAAAGTTTCTATTAGTTTTTCCTATATAAAAGGAATTACAATCATTACAGTTGAGTTTATAAACACCTGATTTTTTAGTTTGACTATCAATATCTTTATTATTAAGAATATATTTTTTTAATTTGTTATTCGTATAAAACGCCGGTTGAATAGTGAAGGGAATGTTTTTATTTATAATTTTGGAAGTATCATTATCTACAAATAGAATTCTACGCCATTGTTTGTTTGTATCTTTATAAATAGGATAAATATAAAGTTTAAAGAATTTATGTTTAATTTTTTTATTTAGTATTTTATCTATCAATTTATTAGGATAGCCGTTATTAGATGCTATTTGTTTTATGATATTTAATTCTGAGATATAATTAGGATCCGACAAAGGAATAGAAATTAATCTATTAAGCATAGAATGGAAAGCTGCGACTTTTTGAGAAAAGGGATGATTTGATGAATTATGAATGACAATATCAGTGTACGTATCTTTACGGAAAATATTAAAATCTATTTTATTACCTATTATTGTTAAATTTAAATCTAAGAAATTTAAACTCTTATCTATACCTATTTCTAATGTAAATTGAATATTTTTGTGTATTTTATTTAAAAAGTTTAAAAACATGTTCAATTGTCTTTCTGTTCCTAACCAAATGCAAAAAATGTCGTCCACATATCTCTTCCAACAATATAAATTTTTAAGTAACAAGGCACCGCTATTAAAAATCTTATTTTCTAAATTATTAATAAAAATGTCTGCAATCAAAGGACTCGTACTGTTCCCCATGGCCAAGCCATCCTTTTGTTTAAAAATTGTATTGTTAAATTGAAAATAATTTTGTTTAAAAATAACTTCGAAAAATAAAATGAGGTCATGGATAAGGTCTTTCTGTAAGTTAGATGAATTTAACAAATTATTGATGATGGTTTTACTTTCTTCTATTGGAATACTAGGGAATAAATTTACTACGTCAAAAGAAACCAACATAGCATGATTAGGAATTTCCAAATCCTTTAGATAATTAACTAATTCTAACGAATTTTTAACTGTGTATGTTGGTTGAAATATATTAGCATTATTAATTACAGTATTGATAGCTGACGCTAATTTAAAAGTTGGGGCATTACAATTAGAGACTACTGGCCTAATAGGTTTGTTCAGTTTATGTATTTTTAATAGGCTATAAAGTTTAGGAATTTTTGGGTTAATTAAAATCAAATTTTTGTTATTTTTCATGTTTACAAAGATATCACTTTTACAACGTTTAACCGCTTCTTTCACCATTTCCTGACACTTATTAATAGGGTTATTTAGAATTATTTCAAAATTGTCCCCTTGTAGAAAATCCATTGTCTTGTTAATATAGTCAACTTTATCCATGATGATAACACTGTTACCTTTATCTGCCTTCGTAACAACCAGATTTTTTTCCCTCACCATTTTAGAAATATTCTTAGCAATTTTTATGTCAGTATTAGAAATTATATTCTTTTCCCGATTAGGAACTGTTTTTTTGTTGTTAATGTTTTTTATCCCTTCAGCACATTTATAATGGAACGATTTGGGTTGATTTATTAATGCATTGTCCATATCCACTGCCAACAACTCTAATTCTTCTCTATTTTTAATATTAGAATTATAATGTAAGTTATGATTTAGTCCTTTATTTAATAATTTTAACTCTTCCTCCGCAAACTCATGATTAGACATGTTAATCACTCGATCATGGAATTTAAACTGTTTATTTTCAGTTGGTGACACTACCGCATTAACTTTTTTATTATTATCACACAATTTTTTAATTTTTTTGTCAAGAACAGTTTTCTTTTTGTATGCTTTGATACTAGCTATAGATCTAACTTGATCATCAAACAGGTCCCATTCCAATGGGTGTAAAGCACTAGCCAATTCCATATGTAAGAATTTAAGTGATGTAAAATAAAGTGATGTAAACAATGTTATTTGTGTTTTAATAAAAAATAAATAATGCCATCACAAAGTGAAAAGCAGTTAGAAGAAGTTTTCTTCGAAAAATTATTATTTGCGAGTACGGCAATGAAGGCTAAAGTGTATAAAAAGTTATTGATTAAATATAGACTAATGTGTTTAAATATATATTTTTTGCAAACGTGTTTAAAACGACAAGTGATTCCAAATTACGTTAACTTTAAATTTAAATCATCTTCAAATTCGGCTAAGAAAGCCAAAATATGTTGGTTAAAAGAGGACTTAAAAAGTGGTTATAAAAAACGGAATGTTATTAAACTTCAACTTAAATTCTTACATATGGAATTGGCTAGTGCTTTACACCCATTGGAATGGGACCTGTTTGATGATCAAGTTAGATCTATAGCTAGTATCAAAGCATACAAAAAGAAAACTGTTCTTGACAAAAAAATTAAAAAATTGTGTGATAATAATAAAAAAGTTAATGCGGTAGTGTCACCAACTGAAAATAAACAGTTTAAATTCCATGATCGAGTGATTAACATGTCTAATCATGAGTTTGCGGAGGAAGAGTTAAAATTATTAAATAAAGGACTAAATCATAACTTACATTATAATTCTAATATTAAAAATAGAGAAGAATTAGAGTTGTTGGCAGTGGATATGGACAATGCATTAATAAATCAACCCAAATCGTTCCATTATAAATGTGCTGAAGGGATAAAAAACATTAACAACAAAAAAACAGTTCCTAATCGGGAAAAGAATATAATTTCTAATACTGACATAAAAATTGCTAAGAATATTTCTAAAATGGTGAGGGAAAAAAATCTGGTTGTTACGAAGGCAGATAAAGGTAACAGTGTTATCATCATGGATAAAGTTGACTATATTAACAAGACAATGGATTTTCTACAAGGGGACAATTTTGAAATAATTCTAAATAACCCTATTAATAAGTGTCAGGAAATGGTGAAAGAAGCGGTTAAACGTTGTAAAAGTGATATCTTTGTAAACATGAAAAATAACAAAAATTTGATTTTAATTAACCCAAAAATTCCTAAACTTTATAGCCTATTAAAAATACATAAACTGAACAAACCTATTAGGCCAGTAGTCTCTAATTGTAATGCCCCAACTTTTAAATTAGCGTCAGCTATCAATACTGTAATTAATAATGCTAATATATTTCAACCAACATACACAGTTAAAAATTCGTTAGAATTAGTTAATTATCTAAAGGATTTGGAAATTCCTAATCATGCTATGTTGGTTTCTTTTGACGTAGTAAATTTATTCCCTAGTATTCCAATAGAAGAAAGTAAAACCATCATCAATAATTTGTTAAATTCATCTAACTTACAGAAAGACCTTATCCATGACCTCATTTTATTTTTCGAAGTTATTTTTAAACAAAATTATTTTCAATTTAACAATACAATTTTTAAACAAAAGGATGGCTTGGCCATGGGGAACAGTACGAGTCCTTTGATTGCAGACATTTTTATTAATAATTTAGAAAATAAGATTTTTAATAGCGGTGCCTTGTTACTTAAAAATTTATATTGTTGGAAGAGATATGTGGACGACATTTTTTGCATTTGGTTAGGAACAGAAAGACAATTGAACATGTTTTTAAACTTTTTAAATAAAATACACAAAAATATTCAATTTACATTAGAAATAGGTATAGATAAGAGTTTAAATTTCTTAGATTTAAATTTAACAATAATAGGTAATAAAATAGATTTTAATATTTTCCGTAAAGATACGTACACTGATATTGTCATTCATAATTCATCAAATCATCCCTTTTCTCAAAAAGTCGCAGCTTTCCATTCTATGCTTAATAGATTAATTTCTATTCCTTTGTCGGATCCTAATTATATCTCAGAATTAAATATCATAAAACAAATAGCATCTAATAACGGCTATCCTAATAAATTGATAGATAAAATACTAAATAAAAAAATTAAACATAAATTCTTTAAACTTTATATTTATCCTATTTATAAAGATACAAACAAACAATGGCGTAGAATTCTATTTGTAGATAATGATACTTCCAAAATTATAAATAAAAACATTCCCTTCACTATTCAACCGGCGTTTTATACGAATAACAAATTAAAAAAATATATTCTTAATAATAAAGATATTGATAGTCAAACTAAAAAATCAGGTGTTTATAAACTCAACTGTAATGATTGTAATTCCTTTTATATAGGAAAAACTAATAGAAACTTTGAGATCAGAATTAAAGAACATCTTAGGGCTTTAAAGGGAAACTGTGAATCAGAATTTGCGGATCATTTATTAAATAACGACCATACTTTTGATATTAATTCAGGTTTTAAAATACTACATTCTGGTTACAAGGTATCTCAAATCAATAATTTTGAAATCCTAGAAATAAGAAAACACGTGAATATGAAAGCAGATATTATTAATAAACAAAAAATTTTTATAAACCCCATTTTAAATATTTTCCCAATTACCCGGTCTTTCCCGTCTAATGACATTTTAATTCCTACTTTGAATAACCCTCCCCCACTCTTACCCCTCCCCGCTCCTTCTACCTCTTCTTTCTAGACCTAATTTTAATTATAACTTTAGTATACTTGTGCTCCTGATGAAGTGAACTTGGTTCATGAAACATGTTGAGATTTTGTATCGAAATAAAGTGATGTAAACAATGTTATTTGTGTTTTAATAAAAAAAAAAAAAAAAACCACTCTTAACATTTATATCAAAATATGTCAATGGAAATAAATAATAATTTTATATCAAAATATGTCAATGAAAAAAAAAATATGTCAATGGAAATAAATAATAATATGGCGTAGTTTGTTTGGTCCAATAGAGCCTCGAAAAACTGCTTCCAAAGTTCGAACAATATTCTGAAATTAGCGACCAAAAAAGTCATGATTTTTCTAAAAATTCAATTTCATAGACATTTTTGGACTGAATTCGATTTCGACTAAAATTCTCATCACAATTACAAAGTTTCAGCCCGTTTGGTCCCATAGAGCCTGATAAAAGTGCTTCCAAAGTTCGAACCCAAGTCTGAAATTAGCGTCCATATTTCTTAAAATACAACTTTAAGGAGAACTGAATTCGATTTCGACTACAATTCTCATCACAATACCAAAATTTCAGCTCGTTCGGTCCCATAGAGCCTGATAAAAGTGTTTCCAAAGTTCGAACCCAAGTCTGAAAATAGCGTCCATAAAAATTATGATTTTTCTAAAAATAAAAATTTATGGAGACTTTATGAACGAATTCTATTTGGACTACAATTCTCATCACAATTACAAAATTTCAGCTCGTTTGGTCCCATAGAGCCTGATAAAAGTGCTTCCAAAGTTCGAACAAAAGTCTGAAATAAGCGTCCAAAAAAGTCATGATTTTTCTCAAAATTCAACTTTAAAAAGATTTTCTGACTGCATTCGATTTCGACTACAATTCTTATCACCATTCCAAAATTTTAGCCCGTTCGGTCTCATAGAGCCTGATAAAAGTGTTTCCAAAGTTCGAACCCAAGTCTGAAAATAGCGTCCTTAAAAATTATGATTTTTCTAAAAATAAAAATTTATGGAGACTTTATGAACGAATTCTATTTGGACTACAATTCTCATCACAATTACAAAATTTGAGCCCGTTTGGTCCCATAGAGCCTGATAAAAGTGCTTCCAAAGTTCGAACAATAGTCTGAAATAAGCGTCCAAAAAAGTCGTGGTTTTTCTAAAAATGCAACTGTATAGAGATTTTCTGACTAAATTCAATTTCGACTACAATTCTCTTCACAATTCCAAAATTTCAGCGCTTTTGGTCCCATAGAGCCTAGAAAAACTGCTTCCAAAGTTCGAACAATAGTCTGAAATTAGCGTCCAAAAAAGTCGTGGTTTTTCTAAAAATACAATTTTATAGAGATTTTGTGACTGAAATCTATTTCGACTAAAATTCTCATCAGTTGTCCAACATCTGGTAATCCCCTATGTCGTGAGATCAACTGAAAATTTCTTTCCCACCATAATAAATAAATAATGAAAAAGTTTTACCTTAGAATAAAACTTATATTATGTACTTAGCTTTATTTAATACCTATAAAGTGAGATAAACATTACCATTTTGCAGCCAAATCGACGTTTCTTACCAAGTTCGTGTGTAATTCTTAGTTTAAATCTCCCGCCAATGTCACCTGCTAGTTCCTAATGCATCCTTCAGGCGGCGCCAGTAGTGGGGACGCCATCAATGATGCTATAATTTCATGTTTCATTAGATCTCATCAGGCAGCCCTTGCCTAGGTTTTAAATAAAGCTAAGTACATAATATAAGTTTTATTGTAAGGTAAAACTTTTTCATTATGTAGCATAGGCTTTATTTAAAACCTATAAAGTGAGATATTGTTTGTTATCGCCTGGTGACATTATGCTAATGTGAATCAAATATAATATTTAAATTTATTTGCTAAAAAGAAAATAGGGGCAAGATTTCCAGAAATCAGCTAACCAGTTACAGAGGTTGAAAAAGGTCAGCAACAGATGGGTCGGTGTTGACTCGGCCAGCCGATTCTGCAATTTCCTTTCTATAGAACCTGGCAAAGGTATTGGGACTTCTCCAGTTACCACGTGACAGTATATCGTCCAGCTTATAATTCTGCAGCCAGTTCAGAGATGCCACTGCTGAACGGATGCTGCCAGGTGGATCCTCTACACCAGCATCCCTGAGGACTGTCCTAATCCAACCTGCAATTACTGCCCTGGAGGCCGCTTTCACTGTCCCACAAGTTGTAATAAATAGGCTAGGTAGTATCGCCTGCGCTCTCCGTTCCTTTGACAGTTCTATGACCTTTTCCGTCCAATAGACAGGGTCTATGTTCCTAGACTCCGAGCGAGCCAGTCTCCACCCTGATTGTTGCCAGTCTGCCGAATCTGTCTTGCCACCAAACACTGGCCAAATGGAGATGCCTTCACTGTCCACTGACAATCTTTCAGCTGTGCAATGGAGCAATGTGAGATCGTGGACTCGGCGCCCTGATGCCAAAAGCAGGATGGTGGCTGCTCTCCTTGATGCTTCAAAGAGAGTAATATGTTGAGGCAAATTCTTCTCCAGCCATGATGATACAACCCTCGGGTCCCAAATGGGGGGTTTCGAAGGCCTTAGTCTAGCTAAAGATATCCCTTTTAATATCTTCTTCACTATCGGATTGGAGCTCAGCTCTCTATTGTCTTCGGGAGAGCCTAAGGTACACACCACTGACTTGTGAACTAAAATGGTACTCAGCGATAGCTTTTCTCTGATGTGTAGATCGGCTAGGAACCTGGCTAAGTCTTCAGCTTTGGGACGCGTGGCATCGAGCTGATTCTCTGACGCCCAGCGCTGCCACCTCCGCCATGCCGGAGCATAAGTGCGAAGGGTGGAACATCTCCACCCGGATCTAAGAAGTTCCTTCTGCTGACTTGACCATCTTGTTAGGTTTTTGTCCCACCCCCACAAAGCCAAATCTCCAGAGTGAAGGACTCTACTTGAGGAGGGGGGTTGTTGGTCCTGGTGTCTATCAGTGCTTCTCCTAGATTGTGAATCGTAAGAGGTGGACCCAAGGCCCGACACTTCAGATCCGCTCTCCAAAATGCCCTTTCCCAACGAGGAGCCACTACCAGGTATAATCCCCTTGCCCTGTTCAGGTGGCAAAGAACCCTCGGCATGAGGCACGGGGGAGGGAAGATCCAAGCCAGCTGATAGTCCCAGTCCCTGCTCCAAGCATTGTGGTAGTCTGCCTTGTCGTCCTGAAAATCAAGAGAAACATACCTTTGAACCACATGCGCTGTCCTAGAGCCAAATAGGTTTATCTCGGGTCGTCCCCATTTTCTGAATGCTACCTCTGTGAAAGAGGGTAGCAAGTGCCATTCGGGTACAGCACGATGACGAGATAGACAGTCCGCTACTTCATTGAAACGACCGGGTAAGTATTGTGCTGTCATGGAGACACAGTGTTTATCCAAAACATCTAGCACTAGTCGAGTACAGCTCAGGAGTTGAGTTGACCTGGTACCACCCTCCTTGCGGAGATAAGATACGACAGACCTGTTATCCGACTGGATCAGAAGACCCGAGCCAGATAGCTCAAGCGCGTGAGGAGACAAGGCAGCCAACACGGCGAGCATCTCCTTTACATTGGAGTGAAGATTCAGCTGGTCATCAGCCCACACACCGCTGAGAAGCTTTTCGTCCAGCTGGGCACCCCAACCCTGATCAGAGGCATCGGTTGTCAAGTAATGCTCAAACAGCGGCAGATGTATAGGTGACGTCAGGGTGAGCGATCGAACCCACCATCTCAATTCCCGAGCGGTAGCTGCCGGAATTGGTGATGACTCCCAAGGGTGGTAGTGTCTGAGTCCTAAGCACCCTTTCTGTATGTACCGGCTGTTGAGCCTGCCTCTTGGAACTGCAAAACTAGCAAAGTTTAAAGAGCCCAAGAGGCTGCGCCCCTTTTCTAGTGACCACCTACCCGTCTGAATAAAACCCTTTAACAAATAAGATAGGGCTGAAACCTTGTTCTGAGGGAGAGACTTTTCATTAGTTAGAGTATTCCAGCTGATACCAAGAAATTGAACTTGTTGTGATGGTTCTAATATTGACTTATCAAATTGTATATGCCATCCCAAGCCTTGCAAAAACTCCACCATTTCAATAGACTGCTGTTTTAAAGTAGGCAGGCATTGGTTTACTAATAAAAAATCATCCAGATACACTAGAATTCTCATCCCTCTCTTCCGCAGTTCCTGCGCTACCCAGTTAGTGAAGGTTGCGAATGCCTTAGGTGCGGTGGCCAAGCCAAAGGGGAGGGATGTCATCTGCAAGAGTTCATTCCTATAGATAAGTCTAAGGAAACATCTATGCTGCTCACTCACAGGTACATGAAAGTAAGCATGTGTGAGGTCCACTTTAACCATCCAGTCATTCGGTTGTAGAAAAGTAGGAACTCGATAAACGTTTACCAGACGAAATTTACTGACAGTCAGAAAATTGTTTAAATACTTTAAGTTAAAGACCGGCCTCTTTGAGCCATCTGATTTGGGGACCAGAAACATGTTAGAAATAAATGAGGGAGTGGCAGGTGCCGACTCTAAAACCTTAAGGGCTTTGAGTTTTTCTATTTGTTCTGTCATTGCCACAGAAGTCTTAGTGGCGAAAGGGGAGTTAAATAAATCAATATTATTATTTAGTGGAGGTTTTGATGAAAATGGAATTCGGTAGCCATCTAACATCTTAAGGATGATAGTAGGGGCACCAAGGTTCCTCCACCTACCGGCGAATGAGCGCAACTGACCTCCTTGAAAAGAGGGCCCGCTGTTAAAACCTCTTACGGTCTGGCTTCCCTGCTCTTTCCTTGGGCCGGAACCTACCTCGGGGAGGGAAAGCTTTAGCGGCCCTACGGGCTGGTTCTGGACCTCGACTCTCAGGGTGCTCCCTTCTCGCGATGGTTCTCCCCTGCTGTACTCTAGGACGAAAGGGCTGCGAGTTCTGCACAGTCGCAGGTTTAACGGGAGGAACTGGTCGCGACGTGCTAGGCTGAGGAGCGAGGCACTTCTTCACTCCCCCTAACTTATCCAGCTGGGCCGACAGGAGGTTCGGGTCAAAGAGATATTCCGATGTGGGCGGAATCTTTCGTAAGGCATCTCGGACGTATCCGTCGCTGATGCCTCGCAATGCCCCCTCTCGTCGATACTCAATGTGGCTAGCCCGTTTTCCGCAGACCATCTGCATGATGTCTTTGGACACCTTCTGGGACTCAGACCCCGCGGCGAAGAGAGACTGCACCTTCTCGAAAAGAGTGGAAGTGCTCAGCTTCGTGCCCGGTTCCGCACTCCAGTTGACCAGCTCCTGGAAGGAGGCCTTCAGGAGATCAGCCTGCAGGGAAAGAGCATTGGTCAGGGAGCCGCAGAAGGAGTCCGTTAACGTACTGGCCGATTCCTCCTGAGCTAGGCGCTTCAATTCAGGGTTCAATGCCAACATTGAGAAGAGAGGGGTTGCGGCATACGACTTCTGGATCTCGAGGTAGCGGACATTGTTCCAGTTGGCCGTCCCCAGATGCTGAAGGAGCTCCACTTTTTTCACCCTCCCTGGGTCGGCCGATGGTATCTTCGGCTGCTTTAGGTCAGTTGTCCACTCCCCGAGATCCAAGTCGCGAGACGGCTTATTCGGATGGATGAGTCCCATTCCCAAATCTCCTGCCAATTCCTCCCGAAGCGACGCAGGGGTGTCCAGGGAGATGCTGTCCTCGTCATCGTCATCGTCGTCTAAGGCGCCACGGACGGGAGCCTCCGAACGCTTCTCTAGCAGCAGACGCAACATTTCCTGCATCTGGGACATCTGCTGTGTTAACAGGTCAATTCGAGGGTCGGCGGGAGCTAATTCACCAACCCTCTGCCTCTTGGCTTTGTCTTCCGCGCAGACCCTCGAACGCTTGCCCCGCGTGTCCGTGTGGATCACCTTCATGACTTCCGCCCTCGAAAATTCGGCTTCCCCGCTCTCGGAACGTTCGGAATCCGACATAATCAAGAAAACACAAAGAAACCACAAAAAAACACCAAACAAAAACACACGAAACTCTAATAAATCGCAATTTTACGGAGTTCGAACAGTCACACTGTTAATAACCTCGAAAAAAAAATGTAAATTTTGCGCAAATACTGAAAAACAGGTTATTTTACGGTATTTGATGTTTGTAAACAAACCAAACGTGTTTGACCTTCGCAAAATAAATGCTAATGAAACATGAAATTATAGCATCATTGATGGCGTCCCCACTACTGGCGCCGCCTGAAGGATGCATTAGGAACTAGCAGGTGACATTGGCGGGAGATTTAAACTAAGAATTACACACGAACTTGGTAAGAAACGTCGATTTGGCTGCAAAATGGTAATGTTTATCTCACTTTATAGGTTTTAAATAAAGCCTATGCTACATAATAAAAATTTATCCCAGGGCAAGTACATCACACATTTTAAAATTTTCCTGATCCTAGTTTGAAATTTAATCCTAATATCATTTTTAATATTAGTTTGGTCTAATCTATTTGATTGTGGGTATCCTAAATACTTATAAACCTCATCCCTTTTCATACTAGTAATTTGTAAATTTCTAAATATACTCTCGTCCCCATTTAAAATTTTGCCTTTCTCTATATGGATCGTTCTATATTTATCTAAACCAAAAGTCATTTTGATATCATCTGAAAAGATTTTAACTACCTCGATCATTTTCTCTAAATTTTGTTTAGAATTCGAAAATAATTATATATCATCCATATATAATAAATGCGAAATTGTACTACTCTCCCTTGTATTACCCTTAACTTTTATTCCAAACTTGCTTTTAATTAACATTTTTGATAGGATTCAATGCTAAGCAAAACCAAAGAGGACTCAATGAGACTCCTTGAAAAATCCCTCTTTTAATTGAAATGCCCGGTATTACTATTTTCTGACCTTTTAAATTGATAAGTAATTTTGTATTCCAAAAGGACATATTTTCCAAAAAGCTATTAATAATGGGGTTAATTTTATATACATTTAATACTTTGATCAGCCACGAGTGCGGGACACTATCGAAAGCCTTTTGGTAGTCTATATAGCAAGTATGTAAATTACGTTTTCGAGTTTGAATCTGTTTTAGAATTACAGAATCGATAACTAATTGTTCTTTACATCCCATATGTTTTCTGCGACAACCTTTTTGTTGTTCAGATAAAATATTTTTTTCATCTAAATGAGTATATTTTATATTAAATCTGTTAAACAAGAGGTTAAAATTTTGTATATTGTCGGTAAACATGTAATGGGTCTGTACTGAGAAGGATTATTAATATTTTCGCTTTTGGGTAACATATAAGTAATGCCCTTGTAACATTTAATGCCAATGGGTGGGTGATGAAGAGATTCATTGTATAAATTAATGATGGGTCTATCGATTGTGACATTAATTGGTAAATTACCGAATACAATTATCTAGTCATCTACGCACACGCACTAACTCAATGTAGGTAGGTAGTGATGAGAACTGATAAGGATGATTAAATAATAGAATATTTTAATATATCAACAGACGCTAATTTATTAAAACAATAATTAAAATAATTAATCAAATAAAATAAACATGAGACTCTATCAAACAACTTATCTCAGGGCGTGTCAAGAATGTACGAGAATTTAACGCCATCTTGATAAAATTTTTGACTAACGAACATGTGACATTAATAAATTTAAAACATGTATTAAAATCTTGTAAGGAATATCTGAGCGGGCGCCAGCGAGTTATAAAATAACTACGCAAGAAGTTAAAATGAGTAATCCCTATTTGAATTATAAGTACATTGTTAAAAAGTTATAAGTAAAAAAGACCTTTCGTAGTTTGCACAGTAGACCCTCATTGTTCCAGCGTTGCACAAACACACCGTAAGCTACCGAGTCCAGCAAGCAACTGAGCTCAACGAAGTGCTCTCCGCACTCATAGCTCGAAACAGTAGTGCCAATTGTAGAATGTTGACCAATGTTTCTCTTAATCGGGTAGGAACTGCCCGTCCAGAAGTACGCACTGCTACACCCTTAGTTAGAAAATTTGGAAAATTTTGAGGTTGACTGACAAATTTTGAAAGATTTTTTGCCAAAAAAGGATGTAAAGTAGTCAGACATTTGTACCAAAAATTATGTATCCAATCGCAACCCGTGGCTTTCCAATTATGAGTATTTTTAATAATTTTATTTAACAATTCAACCGATATATTAGAAAAACTCATTTGTTCAATACCTGAAAAATTGAGTTCTTCATTTTCTATCCATGGAGTTGACTCGTTATGTTTTATATCTTTACTCCAAAAATCGCGCATATCTGATTCAGATGGCAACGGAATATTATTATTCGAAATAATATTTTGTTTAAGTTTGGAATAAAATATTTTTTTCAATTTTCTGGAATAATCTATTATTATTTTTTTTATTATACGTATAATTATATCTTTTTAATTTACTAGCTTTTACGCCTAATTTTTGTTTTAATAAATCCAATAAATCATTGATTATATTTTCATTATTATGACTATCAATGTTATAACCAAATTTTCTACCAATTTCATATACATGTCTCAAAATTTTCCTACTTCTATTTCCATTTTTATATTCTATTAATCTAGCTATGTTACTTCTTAAAAATACTACATCATTTCTAATCTGATCTGCCATTCTGGTTTACTATAACTATATGATCTATCGTCAGAGGATGATAATTTAATTCCTAACTTATTACAAACAGTAATCGCACTAGCGTATACTATTGTATGAAGATCTAAAAAACTAATTTCGTCAAATATGATTTTTGGTAAAATTATGTTATTTAACTCAAAAATTAATTTAGATAATTTCTTTGACGTATGCGATTTCGGTAATTTTGGTCTAACTGTTGGCTCTACATCTATATATCTGTTTATATTATTATGAAGTAAGTTAGCTTATTCTACTACATTTTCATCAACAAAGTTTAAATTTGCAATGTTGATTTCCCTAAGATTATAAATAACGGCTAAGTTATTTGAATCTACTGTAATATCATTGGACATTTCGACTAGAATATTATCCAAACTATCTACATTCAATGCATCTGATATGACATTATTACTTGTATTATTACTTGAAAAAAAAGCATTTTTTGAATATAACATCAATAATAATGTACATGACTCAAAAAACTCTGGAAATCTTTAGAAAATTGCCTTCATGTTAAAGACAAAGTCGGAGATATACCAACACATTTAAATGACCCAGAAGCCATAAATAATCATTTTATTAATCACAGTCAAAATCTAGAACATAGTCCAATTTTAGTCAACCATTATAATACACAAAATCACTCTATAGCAAAATCATTTTCACTTGAAATAGTTGATGAAACTACAATATCAAAACACATTCATACTATCAAATCAAACGCTATCGGTTGCGATAAAATAAGTATCTCAATGATTAAACTCATACTTCCGTATGCACTCAGCACTATAACAACCATTATTAACCAATCATTACGGACAGGTATAGTTCCAGCACTGTGGAAAAATGGTTTAGTCACACCAATTCCGAAAAAGAAACCAATTTCAAGTATTAGTGATCTCAGACCGATTAGCATATTACCAGCATTATCCAAGGTACTCGAAAAAGTTGTGTTTGAGCAAACAGTAGTCTACGCTGAAACATGCGGGATTATACCTCGTCATCAATCGGGGTTTCGTAAAGGCCACAGCACTACAACAGCTCTGCAATGTATTACAGATGATATTCTTGCCTCCACTGATGCAGGCAAAGCCTCGATACTAGTTCTGCTGGACTTCTCTAAGGCATTTGACTTACTGAGCATTCCATTACTTATTGCAAAGTTGCGTTACTTTGGTTTTGACGATGAAGCAATAAAATGGTTTCAAAATTACTTCAAAGATAGAACTCAGCGCACAGTTTGCAAGGATAGTAATGGGACTCTAAAATATTCATCTGACATTATAATAACAAGAGGGGTACCCCAGGGATCGATACTAGGGCCATTGCTTTTTGCTATATATACCGCTGACATGATGCAATCTATTGAACACTGTGGTTCGCACATGTATGCTGATGACACACAACTATATTTATCGTTTGACGTAAGTAAAACTCATGTGGCAGTGGATATGGTAAATGGTGACCTACGTAGAGTTTGCAGTTGGGCAAAGGAGCACGCGTTACTTCTCAATCCTCAAAAAACTGTTGCTTTATTAATGGGAACTAAGCAAAAAATATCATGCGTAAAAAATGGAGGACATGTTGTAAAAATACATGAAACCACCGTTCCCTTTGTTGATGCTGCGCGCAACCTTGGAATAATGGTGGACGGTAGATTGAGGTATGATGAACATGTTAAAAACAGGTCACAGTGGTGCTACTCGAGGCTTCGTCTATTGTACAATATAAGAGATAACATATCAGTGAAACTACGCAAGATTATTACTGATAGTCTTGTTCTCTCAATATTGGACTATGGAGACTCAGTTTACGGTCCATCTTTATTGAAAAAAACCCAAAAACAAGTACAACGAGTCCAAAATGCATGTGTCCGATATTGCTATAATGTCCCGAGACGCGAGCATATCTCGCCTTACCTCTATCGGCATCGAATACTGAATATGTCGAACAGAAGGAAGTTACATCAAATGTGTCAACTGTTCAACTTGATGAATTCAAAGGTTCCTTCCTATCTGTTTGACAGACTGCAGTGGTCCCGTGACTCACATGCACATAGTACACGCCAAAGAGACCATTTACTTGTTCTCCCCAAACATAAAACTGCTGTTTTTGAGGGTAGTTTTAGCTACTCATCGTCAAAACTCTGGAATAAAATACCACTGCCTATTCGAACAACAACATCGTTGCAGTGCTTTAAGAAGCTCTGCAGCGAATGGTTGCTGACAGCACAGTCAACCGCACAACATCATAATTGATTGAATTTAAAATGAAAGGGACACCTACTTGTGATTATTATTTTTTTTTACTTTTATCTATGTATTTTATGTAAATTTAATCCTGAATTTATATTTTATTTTATTTTAAAGAAATTTGTATTTATCGATTTATAACACATTATATTAAAGGCACTGCTGAAAACCAGCTACATTCCCGGAGAAATCCGGAATGTACAGCTGAGCAGTTGCCCTTTTGACAATATAATCATCTAAATGTATGTGTACAAACTATATGCAAACATGTAAAAAATTATTGTCAAATAAACGTTTTTATTATTATTATTATTATTATTGTGTTAATTTGTTCTAAATTATTTCCCCTTTGCAATCTATCTGCTACTTCTCTTTTAATCTGTTCTAATGTGACTACAGAAATTAAATTATTTTTGAAAATAGCTCGCTTTTGGTCTCCTAATCTTTGTTCGCTTACTTGGGCAATCGGATAATTTTGTGAGAAAAGTAAATGTAATTTTTTCCTGTATAACAACATATCTGTTTCTACTTTGGTTACATAAAAATATGAACGAACAATGAACATATTGACATTGTTCGTCCATTTCATACGCTGTCTAGGAATACCTGCTTTTATTTTTTGGGGTCTTAGACTATCCATGTTCATCTGTACAGATGACATAATAATCCCCTGTTCATCTACGTTGGTTGCAAATGACATTGTTGTCATTTTGCAAAACAACTTGGAGATGATTATATCTTTACTACTACATTCCAGTAACCAAATCAATAAATAATTTTCAATGTGACCAAATTAAATATTCTAATCAAACTTCCTTTCGACATAAAAAATCTGTAATTTCCAATTCAACTACCTTTCAACATTACGAATCTATGATATATTATTTCCAGAAAAACGTTATCAACATAAAAATATACCATTAAAATATATTTTTATTTTTTTCAAATGAATGTCAAGTATTGTTGTTTACCTTGGTTACTGGGGTCTTCAAATATTTTTTTTTTAAATCCTATTTATTTACCTAAATATCCTACGGCTTACTTGCAGTTTATTTAATGCGTTATCTGATATACTCTTCTTTAAATATTTATATTTTTTGGGATCAAAGCTAATTCTTTTCTATCTGATATTACAAAAAAATAATCAGAGAGCAAATGCAAAGTATATGCCTAAACTAGCGTTGCTAAGCAATTTTATTTTCTTTTATTTTAAATTTATTTCTATTATTTTCATATTATTTTACTGTTTATTTTATTATGTATTAAAATATAGTAATATAAAGGTTACATGTATCCTCGCTTTCACTCTTGTAATCTCTCAAAATAAATTGTATCGGCGATTTCACCATTAAGTATATTCACTGTCAATTTGACTGTCCTAGAACAGAAGACCTTCCTAGTTGGACAGTCAAAATCTATGCTGTAATATTTTTGTAACAAACAAATAAATAAAAAAAATACAATAAAAAAAATAAAAAATACTTCACCAATACAAAAATGTTCAAAATTAAAACAGGTTTTTCGTAAAAACAACCACCGCTATCGATCTTTCGTAAAATTTCCATGTTTCTGTTATTTAAGGTGGTTGAGTGTTGTATCATACTATTTGCAATATTTAACATAATTCATATTAAAATTAATTTTGTTTCATTTCCATCTATGGACTCTTTTACTTTAAATTTCACGTCTGTGTCAAATTTTATCTTCAGTTAAATACGTCAAAATTGCCTTTGTATCATTTTGTTTATTCTTTTACAAATCAAAATCACGGTCAAAGGTCAAATCATTGAACGAGATTGTTATCAATTCCTTGCATTTCTTTTCTAAAGGCTCTAACGCTCTACAGCCAGCATCTAACATCACCTCACCTTTATTGCATGTTCATCTGAACTATTTATACGCAATTTCTAAACATACAAGTAATATAACACAAGTTTATTACACGAGTAACCTACAAACTACTGTGCGAAAAACACCTTGCTTGAAAGACGATAAGAGTTACCAAAAGAGTTCGATTTACGTCCGACTTCCAGAAACCAGCAAGGGGTCATGTTTTTACGCTTGCTAGAAGACTCCTCTTTGTAAGCTTATTCAAACAAAAATCGGGGGAGAACGAAAAGAACAGAATGAAAAAGAACAGTTGCTAGAATACACCGAAATGTCATAAAATAACAATAATGAACCTTGGTGGTAAAATGGTTAGCTCGATGAAGCTAGACGGTGGTATAGTAACTTGAGTGTGTAAATGTAAGATCTAGAATAACAGAGCACCAAGCTTGGCGCTCGAATCTAGGCACGCGGCTGACTACTGAATTTGTCATCCAACACTGAGGAATTATGATTTGAATTTAAATGTACACAGTTTAAATGTGTCCTCAATTCAGATCATCCTGGGGGAGGAGAAAGGCTTAATTGATTAAAGCTACAAGTACAAGTAAGCAATGTACGATGAAAGAAAAACACTAGTATCAATCTGGAAATAAGGGCTGCCGAAAGCGACCATAGAATGCTGGCTGACTCGTTAGAAATATCCGGAGTACCTCTTAAAGCGGATGAATCTATATTTGAAATAGTAAGGTCAATAGCCGAAACAGCGGACATTCAGATCCTTCCGGAAGACATTCTACAGGCCGTCAGACTACATCCAACTACTGCCAAGGCTCAACCAGGGGGACTGTCTGCAGCGTCAACGTCAACAAAACAAAGGGACCATCCGAAAATCAAAATTAGATTCAATAATCCTAAATTACGTGAGCTTTTGCTCTCTAAGAAAAGAGAAGTCAAATACAAAACATCCCCAGGACTAAACTCAAAAATCTACATCAGTGAAATCCTGTCACCATATCTAAAGGAACTACTATGGAAAACAAAACAACAAGCCATCACAAAGGGATATGCATTTGTATGGACCAAAGATGGAAAGGTTATGGCGCGGAAAGCCGAAAAAGATAAAATAATTTATATTAAACACTCCGATGATATAATAAAGATGATCTGAATTTACTATCCCAAAATCGTACACATCCATCCGATAATTTTAATCTTACCATGGCTAAACAATTAAAAATATTACACCAAAACATACGCAGTATCTCAAAAAATTTTGACAATTTCACTGTCGTACTTCAACAATTGGAGACAGAATTTGACGTGATAATTCTCACAGAATGTTGGCTAGATAAAATCTTCACACCAATACAATTACCTAATTATACGGTCACTTACTCCAAAAATATTAAAAATCAAAATGACGGTATTGTAATTTACTGCAAAAAACATCTACATTCAACTTTAACGGAAGTAGATATCACAGACGCAAACGGCTTTGAAATAATCATAAATAATGACATATGTATTTTAGCTATGTATCGATCACCTTCTATAAAAAACATATTTCCCTTTCTGAGGTCCCTAGACAGTCAACTTATCAAAATGAAAAAACAAAAAAATATCTGCTTAATAGGAGATATGAATATAAACATTTTAGAAAATAAAAAACATCCACAAAGTGACGATTACTTAAACCTTTTGTTATTCCATGGACTCTTTAGCACCATAAATGAACCCACAAGAGTCAACTTTAAACAAAATAACCTATTACCCACACAAACTTGTATTGACCACATTATGTTAAAAACAAAAAGATCATACAAATCCTCAATCCATCACTCGACAATTACAGACCACTATACACTTATCCTGAAAATAAACACTACAAACAATTCACAAGAAATACACTCCAAAACCACAAAAACCCACAATACAACTGATATTTTAAAACTAAATGACATACTACTTAATAAAAAATGGGAAGAACTCGTAGAAAATAATAAAATTAATGAAGCATGGTCACTTTTTATAGAATGTATTCAAGACGAATTTAAAAAAAATACCATCACGTCCGAAAAAAGTTCTCCAACTAAACATAAACTTCTAAAACCGTGGATATCAAAAGGACTCATAACAAGTTTCAGTAAAAGAGACAAACTCCACAAACAATGCAAATCTAACCCATATGACATCTATCTCATAAATTTCTATAAACGATATCGAAACTTATGCACACGACTTGCACGTATATCGAAAGAAATATATTATAAAAATAAATTAGATAAATGCAACAAGGACCCCAAAAAATTTGGCAAATCCTAAAAGAAATATCCCACACATCTTCAAAGAAAAGCGATTCCATAACCGAGATTAAAATAGATAACGAGATTATTAAGACATCAGAACAACCACTAAAAGTATGTAATTTTGTGAATAACTATTTCGCTAACGTCGGCAAGGTATTAGCAAACAGAATCACTACAAATGACGATATCCCAGAATTCTCAAACCACTATACACACACTAGTGTTTCTTCCTTTAAAATACCATACATTACCCAAATACAAACACTAAAACTTATAAACGAACTAAAAAACACAAACTCTCAGGGTAGCGACAAAATATCACCGATGACACTAAAAATAATAAAGTCAGCACTTCTTATCCCACTTACTATACTTATAAATCGGTCCATTAAAGAAGGAGTGTTCCCAACTATTTTGAAAACGGGCAAAGTAATTCCAATCCATAAAAAAGGAAACAAGGAAGAAATTAATAATTACAGACCAATCACAATTCTAAACACGCTTTCAAAAATTCTCGAGAAACATATCAAAAACCACCTTTTAATTTTTCTTAACAAAAACAACATACTATCACCAAATCAATTTGGATTCAGGGAAAATATGAGTACCTCACATGCCATAGCCTCAGTAACAGACTTCCTCAAAACAAATATAGATCAGGGTAAAAAATGCCTTGGAATATTCCTAGACCTGGCAAAAGCGTTTGACACAATTCACCACCAAAACCTGCTAAATAAACTTAAATATTTCGGAATCACGGGAACAGAACTCAAATTAATTGAAAGCTACATGGAAAATCGCACCCAATATACTTCAATAGAAAACACATGTAGTGACAAGGAACAAGTATCCTACGGAGTACCACAAGGCAGCATACTTGGCCCAATCCTATTTCTTATTTATATTAACGATCTATGTCACCTCCAAACAGACGGGGAAATTATAAGCTTTGCTGATGACACTGTGTTACTTTTTAAGGCCACTGACTGGAACACACTAATCACAAAAGCTGAAGTTGGCCTAAATATTACAAAAAAATGGCTTGACTCTAACTTATTAACTTTAAATATAGATAAGACTAAATTCATAACCTTTAGCATAAACTCGAGAGGCCAACCCGCCAAAAACATCTACCTTAAAATACATTCCTGTCACTCAGCGAGCACCCCGTGCAATTGTCCTGCAATCACACAAACCGAAAATATCAAATATCTTGGTATATACTTCGACCGATATTTAAAATGGGACAGACATATTGAATCGGTTAAAGGAAAGATAAATAAGTTGATTTACTTTTTCAAAAACGTGAGAAATATACTAAACATATTTGATATTAAGAATATATACCTCGCAATAGCACAATCTATAATGGAATACGGCATTATTGCCTGGGGCTATGCCAGTAAAAAATACATTAACACACTATATAAAGCTCAGAAAACCTTAATAAAAGTAATACTTAAAGTACCAATACTAACACCCACTTCAACCATATTTAAACAATTCCCAGTGTTGAAGATTCAAAAACTATATTCAAAACAAATACTTACTTTCCTTTACAAGAACCTAAACACATTTAAAACTTCACAAACTTCTCGCAATACCAGAACAAGACATGCACACCAACTACTAATACCAAAAACCAACACATCCTTTGGACAAAAACACTACAGATTCCAGGCTATAAAACTATTCAATTCACTTCCAACACAATATAAAACATCTAATCTTACAGAATACAAAAAACACATATGGAACTGGCTACAATCCTGTTAATATTTATTTTTTTATATTTCACTTTTTTGGAATAACTATGGAAAAACTACTGTCATAACTATGGAAAAATCGATTTTATATTTTAATTTTTAATGTTTCTCTGTGTAACCAACTCCACTGTATTATTTTAGAATTATATAACTTTACAATTGAAAAAGTCCTCCACAACACAGGTGAACTCCTAGCGTGGAGGACAATATACTATACCATTGTTTAACAAATATATTAAAGAATAAATAAAAAAATAAAAAAAATAAAAAAAATAAAAAAAATCCTGGCTTACCCGGGATAATGCGGGCCGGGCTGAGCCTGCGACCTGGTCCCCGTCGCGTACAGCTGCTGCTGGAAGTTGTGGAACTGCTGCGCATAGTTGGGGTCTGCCGTGCTCGGCATCACAAAGCCCTGTGAGGATTTGAAGCCGGCCCCGGGCCCGCCCATGGACGCCGGCAGTGGCTGCGAACTGTGCGGCGCCCCCATGCGCATGGGCCCGCCCTTCATCATCGGCCAGAAGTTGGGATTGCACACCATCCCACCACCCGGAGGGATTCCGCCTTGGAAGGGGTCCGCCATCTTCGGCGGGGAGTTGAAGCCGCCGGGGTAGTGCGGCATGCGGATCATTCCAGGGCCGCCGCGCATTGGACCCATCATCGGGCCCTGCGGCCACATAGGCCCCATCATTTGATCGGACATATCCATGCGTGGGCCCATTCCCGGCTGCTGATGTTGTCCCATTGGCCCGCCACACGGTCCACCAGAAAAATATTGCATATTCATGTTATTTTTTTGTTCCATGTGCATTGGGTTTGCGACCCATTGTAAGAAGTCCAAACTAGGCGGGCCTCTCGGGCCTGCGGAGCAAGGGAGTTGCGGCCGCGTCGGGAGGTGTTGAATGGTGTTTGGGGCGCTGGCTTTGACTTGCACGTTGGCCCCGTTGAAGGCGGCGATTTTGCCGGGAGGCATGCGCGGTCCGCCCATCATGGAGGGGTCCGGAGGACCGAAGCCCATGGGACCCATAGAGGCGTCGCCTATCTTGGGGTTCATATTCATGCCGAAGGGGAAGTCTCCAGGGCCCATCATGCCGTCCATAGGGCCCACCGCGCCCATTTCTCCCATGTTACCAACTGTGGAAAGAGAAAACATTGTCAGTTTCGAAGCGAATCTCTGTTTCAAATCCCACGTATTTAATAATCATAATATGAGATCATTTATTAATGGATTTGTAATATAAAGAACATATGAAGCCCTTCTTCGCAGTATTCTCGAATATAACTCCATTATTTGGGCCCCTTCTGAACAAAACAGTACAAAAGAGATTTACGCATTACATATATACGAGAGAATATACGATTTATTTACAGGAATGGTACTCATCAGGTTAGGTACTCACCCACATCCTGCATGAGCAGCGCAGCATGGTGGTGCGGATAGGGATGCGGGGGCCCTCCTGTCAGCTGCTGAGACATCTGCGCCAGTGATGAAGTGGGATCGAAGCCCCCGCCCGCTCCGCTGGGTGCCAGTGGCGCGTGCTCACCTCGCACCATCCCGCCGCCCTGGGATAAAATACAATGTGTTAGGTTAGTTGACGAAAAATAATTCATGTAGGTAGCTACTATAGGCTCGAACTAACCTAATAGTAACCCAAGCAATCAGGGACATCAAGTCAATAAGAGAGTCACAGGACCTAAGAAGGTTGTAACCTAGTTTGAAAAATGTCAATTTCACCTCTCCTCTCCTTCCTTTCCTTAAAAAGACCCTCCAGATCCCAGCACACAGAACCCCAAGGATGTAGTCCACACAAATCCTAAGCTAATGAAACAATAATCTTAACCATGAAGCAGAAAACTGGCATCATTAAATTAGCACAGCTTTCCCCCCCAAGAGAGATCTCGGTCAGAGCAAATATTTTCAGTCAAAAATTTTCAGGAATAATAAAACAGAACACTTAGATACATAGCAATCACATACCTCGGGTCCACCTGGATTGCCCTGCATTCCTGTGGGACTGTCATCCATATTCCCTTGGGCCCCATATTCTCCAGGTTTCCGCACGCCATTCCCTTCCCCATGTTCTGCTGCTGCATGGAATGGTGTCCGGGCGACGAAGACGACATGGACTGGGAGGCGGTGGCCCCCGAGGGAGCTGCCGTGGACGCCGGAGGTTGTTGTCCTTGCTGTTGTTGCTGGCCCTGTTGCTGTTGTTGTTGTTGCTGGCCCTGCGTAAGGGTTGTTATTGATAGCGGCTCAATTTAAAATATTACACGACGTAGTGCATCGCCTTAACTCTTTAAATGTAATAAATTTTCATTGACAACAAAAAAATTAGGAGACAATCTCATTCAGAATAACTTAGAATAAGAATTTATATTAGGTTGGAGAATATTTCCGTGCACATCTCTATTTGTAGCCATCCAAATTTGTATTGCCCTTTGTTTTAATTGAGAATAAATTAATGACATTATTTTCAATATTTAAGAATATATCGTATGGCAAAGGCTTGGTGGCACAGAATGGACACTTTTTTAATTGGAGAAAACACAGATACAGACAGTAATAAACATGACATTAAAAAAACATTAATTGGAGAATTCGCCTGCATCCTGACTTTTTCTCACAGTCTAACTAGCAAAACTATAAGAATTTGGCCGGGAGACCAATCTTTGGCGAAATTGAAAATGTTAAACACAAAGCAGTCTTGTAAATAAAAGCGTACTCACCAGGTATATTGGAGTTGGGAGTCTGCGGGTTATTTGATCCCGGGAAACTGGGACTGTGGTCCAGCGAGTATCGCCCCGCTCGGTCCATGTGGGGCCCCTCACTCGAGTTGTGGCCCTCCGGGGTGCATGGCATCATACTGGATCGAAAAAAGATTAATATTCATTAGAAAAAATATATATTAAAAAAGAAGGTTTCAACCATTTCTTTTTTATCTGAATATAACCACACAAGAGTCCCAATTGCTCCCAACCGTCTGGAGCCAGTGGATCGGGACTATGAATTGAAGTATGCTTTAAGGTTGAAAGTAGTAGGGAGGGGAAGGAGATGGGGAAAAAGAAGGTGAGGAAATTTTATGAGCTATTCAGATATGGTCACCAAACATGGCTAAAACCATTTCAAGCAACGTTGGGACGATACTGAAAGTATGTGTCTTGTAAGTGGCGCAAGTATTTTTTTATGTGAAACTACACAAGAGTCCCGATTGCTCCCAACCGTCTGGAGCCAGTGAGACTATCTCCAATCGTGCTATGTTGTAAGGCTGAAGGTAGTGGGGACTTGAAGGAGATTGGGAAGAGGAAGGTGGGGAAGTATACTCTAAACATATATTATTTTAATTAATTAATTAATTGTGAAATAACACTAATTAACAAGACCGCAAATATGCAAATTGTTGGGGAAAGGCGATTATTTGTAGATTTCTTGTTGTAAAATGTGCCACAATCATTAGATAGGCCACAATTTCAGAAAAAGTGGGTGCTATTTGTTATGCTGGGTAACTTATTGAGAAATGTGAGAAATCTTATCATACAGGAGTAAAATAAAATATGTATAGTTTTAAGTTACTAGTTGTAAGTCTCTAGCTATTGATCTTAGTTATAAGCCACTAGTAATAAATCAAAGTTATAAGTCAAAGTGATGGAGAATAGGTTAAATGTATAAATTAAGCTGTTAAGCGCCCTGAAGATGATTTTCTTTCAAAAACGGCATTATAGAAATGATCCAATCATTATTATTATAATTTAAATGCAAAATACGAAATTTTCAGGTGTGTAATAAAATTACTTCTTGGGGGAAGCGTGTTAACCCGTTGGATACAGATATCACAGCAGTTACGTTGCGAGCAGTCGTGCCCCATTAGTGGACGTCACAATAGTTGTCCTGTGTAACGTTTAAGGTTAAACACAATGCTCGTTATATTCTACGTGTTCATAGATGGCGTTTTATTCAAATACGCTTTTTACATACAAATTATTTGTTTGCGCCCGTACGTATGCAATGTGAATATGATAAAGACTCTACAAAATTCTTTCAGACAACATAAAAAAATGTGATTCACAAAAAAATTTCAAAGATTATGTAAAAACTTGGATCAAAAATATTAATAGGGCCTTTACCGGTGCATTCACCCAAATTCGCCGCTATTGAAGTCACCACTTTATTGAGCGAATACATCTAAATACAAATACAGGTATGTTCAAAGGTATTAGGAACTAACTTGAAAAATCTCTGTGAACGAGGGTAGCAAGTGCCATTCGGGTACAGCACGATGACGAGATAGACAGTCCGCTACTTCATTGAAACGACCGGGTAAGTATTGTGCTGTCATGGAGACACAGTGTTTATCCAAAACATCTAGCACTAGTCGAGTACAGCTCAGGAGTTGAGTTGACCTGGTACCACCCTCCTTGCGGAGATAAGATACGACAGACCTGTTATCCGACTGGATCAGAAGACCCGAGCCAGATAGCTCAAGCGCGTGAGGAGACAAGGCAGCCAACACGGCGAGCATCTCCTTTACATTGGAGTGAAGATTCAGCTGGTCATCAGCCCACACACCGCTGAGAAGCTTTTCGTCCAGCTGGGCACCCCAACCCTGATCAGAGGCATCGGTTGTCAGGTAATGCTCAAACAGCGGCAGATGTATAGGTGACGTCAGGGTGAGCGATCGAACCCACCATCTCAATTCCCGAGCGGTAGCTGCCGGAATTGGTGATGACTCCCGGACTGTCTATCTCGTCATCGTGCTGTACCCGAATGGCACTTGCTACCCTCGTTCACAGAGATTTTTCAAGTTAGTTCCTAATACCTTTGAACATACCTGTATTTGTATTTAGATGTATTCGCTCAATAAAGTGGTGACTTCAATAGCGGCGAATTTGGGTGAATGCACCGGTAAAGGCCCTATTAATATTTTTGATCCAAGTTTTTACATAATCTTTGAAATTTTTTTGTGAATCACATTTTTTTATGTTGTCTGAAAGAATTTTGTAGAGTCTTTATCATATTCACATTGCATACGTACGGGCGCAAACAAATAATTTGTATGTAAAAAGCGTATTTGAATAAAACGCCATCTATGAACACGTAGAATATAACGAGCATTGTGTTTAACCTTAAACGTTACACAGGACAACTATTGTGACGTCCACTAATGGGGCACGACTGCTCGCAACGTAACTGCTGTGATATCTGTATCCAACGGGTTAACACGCTTCCCCCAAGAAGTAATTTTATTACACACCTGAAAATTTCGTATTTTGCATTTAAATTATAATAATAATGATTGGATCATTTCTATAATGCCGTTTTTGAAAGAAAATCATCTTCAGGGCGCTTAACAGCTTAATTTATACATTTAACCTATTCTCCATCACTTTGACTTATAACTTTGATTTATTACTAGTGGCTTATAACTAAGATCAATAGCTAGAGACTTACAACTAGTAACTTAAAACTATACATATTTTATTTTACTCCTGTATGATAAGATTTCTCACATTTCTCAATAAGTTACCCAGCATAACAAATAGCACCCACTTTTTCTGAAATTGTGGCCTATCTAATGATTGTGGCACATTTTACAACAAGAAATCTACAAATAATCGCCTTTCCCCAACAATTTGCATATTTGCGGTCTTGTTAATTAGTGTTATTTCACAATTAATTAATTAATTAAAATAATATATGTTTAGAGTATACTTCCCCACCTTCCTCTTCCCAATCTCCTTCAAGTCCCCACTACCTTCAGCCTTACAACATAGCACGATTGGAGATAGTCTCACTGGCTCCAGACGGTTGGGAGCAATCGGGACTCTTGTGTAGTTTCACATAAAAAAATACTTGCGCCACTTACAAGACACATACTTTCAGTATCGTCCCAACGTTGCTTGAAATGGTTTTAGCCATGTTTGGTGACCATATCTGAATAGCTCATAAAATTTCCTCACCTTCTTTTTCCCCATCTCCTTCCCCTCCCTACTACTTTCAACCTTAAAGCATACTTCAATTCATAGTCCCGATCCACTGGCTCCAGACGGTTGGGAGCAATTGGGACTCTTGTGTGGTTATATTCAGATAAAAAAGAAATGGTTGAAACCTTCTTTTTTAATATATATTTTTTCTAATGAATATTAATCTTTTTTCGATCCAGTATGATGCCATGCACCCCGGAGGGCCACAACTCGAGTGAGGGGCCCCACATGGACCGAGCGGGGCGATACTCGCTGGACCACAGTCCCAGTTTCCCGGGATCAAATAACCCGCAGACTCCCAACTCCAATATACCTGGTGAGTACGCTTTTATTTACAAGACTGCTTTGTGTTTAACATTTTCAATTTCGCCAAAGATTGGTCTCCCGGCCAAATTCTTATAGTTTTGCTAGTTAGACTGTGAGAAAAAGTCAGGATGCAGGCGAATTCTCCAATTAATGTTTTTTTAATGTCATGTTTATTACTGTCTGTATCTGTGTTTTCTCCAATTAAAAAAGTGTCCATTCTGTGCCACCAAGCCTTTGCCATACGATATATTCTTAAATATTGAAAATAATGTCATTAATTTATTCTCAATTAAAACAAAGGGCAATACAAATTTGGATGGCTACAAATAGAGATGTGCACGGAAATATTCTCCAACCTAATATAAATTCTTATTCTAAGTTATTCTGAATGAGATTGTCTCCTAATTTTTTTGTTGTCAATGAAAATTTATTACATTTAAAGAGTTAAGGCGATGCACTACGTCGTGTAATATTTTAAATTGAGCCGCTATCAATAACAACCCTTACGCAGGGCCAGCAACAACAACAACAGCAACAGGGCCAGCAACAACAGCAAGGACAACAACCTCCGGCGTCCACGGCAGCTCCCTCGGGGGCCACCGCCTCCCAGTCCATGTCGTCTTCGTCGCCCGGACACCATTCCATGCAGCAGCAGAACATGGGGAAGGGAATGGCGTGCGGAAACCTGGAGAATATGGGGCCCAAGGGAATATGGATGACAGTCCCACAGGAATGCAGGGCAATCCAGGTGGACCCGAGGTATGTGATTGCTATGTATCTAAGTGTTCTGTTTTATTATTCCTGAAAATTTTTGACTGAAAATATTTGCTCTGACCGAGATCTCTCTTGGGGGGGAAAGCTGTGCTAATTTAATGATGCCAGTTTTCTGCTTCATGGTTAAGATTATTGTTTCATTAGCTTAGGATTTGTGTGGACTACATCCTTGGGGTTCTGTGTGCTGGGATCTGGAGGGTCTTTTTAAGGAAAGGAAGGAGAGGAGAGGTGAAATTGACATTTTTCAAACTAGGTTACAACCTTCTTAGGTCCTGTGACTCTCTTATTGACTTGATGTCCCTGATTGCTTGGGTTACTATTAGGTTAGTTCGAGCCTATAGTAGCTACCTACATGAATTATTTTTCGTCAACTAACCTAACACATTGTATTTTATCCCAGGGCGGCGGGATGGTGCGAGGTGAGCACGCGCCACTGGCACCCAGCGGAGCGGGCGGGGGCTTCGATCCCACTTCATCACTGGCGCAGATGTCTCAGCAGCTGACAGGAGGGCCCCCGCATCCCTATCCGCACCACCATGCTGCGCTGCTCATGCAGGATGTGGGTGAGTACCTAACCTGATGAGTACCATTCCTGTAAATAAATCGTATATTCTCTCGTATATATGTAATGCGTAAATCTCTTTTGTACTGTTTTGTTCAGAAGGGGCCCAAATAATGGAGTTATATTCGAGAATACTGCGAAGAAGGGCTTCATATGTTCTTTATATTACAAATCCATTAATAAATGATCTCATATTATGATTATTAAATACGTGGGATTTGAAACAGAGATTCGCTTCGAAACTGACAATGTTTTCTCTTTCCACAGTTGGTAACATGGGAGAAATGGGCGCGGTGGGCCCTATGGACGGCATGATGGGCCCTGGAGACTTCCCCTTCGGCATGAATATGAACCCCAAGATAGGCGACGCCTCTATGGGTCCCATGGGCTTCGGTCCTCCGGACCCCTCCATGATGGGCGGACCGCGCATGCCTCCCGGCAAAATCGCCGCCTTCAACGGGGCCAACGTGCAAGTCAAAGCCAGCGCCCCAAACACCATTCAACACCTCCCGACGCGGCCGCAACTCCCTTGCTCCGCAGGCCCGAGAGGCCCGCCTAGTTTGGACTTCTTACAATGGGTCGCAAACCCAATGCACATGGAACAAAAAAATAACATGAATATGCAATATTTTTCTGGTGGACCGTGTGGCGGGCCAATGGGACAACATCAGCAGCCGGGAATGGGCCCACGCATGGATATGTCCGATCAAATGATGGGGCCTATGTGGCCGCAGGGCCCGATGATGGGTCCAATGCGCGGCGGCCCTGGAATGATCCGCATGCCGCACTACCCCGGCGGCTTCAACTCCCCGCCGAAGATGGCGGACCCCTTCCAAGGCGGAATCCCTCCGGGTGGTGGGATGGTGTGCAATCCCAACTTCTGGCCGATGATGAAGGGCGGGCCCATGCGCATGGGGGCGCCGCACAGTTCGCAGCCACTGCCGGCGTCCATGGGCGGGCCCGGGGCCGGCTTCAAATCCTCACAGGGCTTTGTGATGCCGAGCACGGCAGACCCCAACTATGCGCAGCAGTTCCACAACTTCCAGCAGCAGCTGTACGCGACGGGGACCAGGTCGCAGGCTCAGCCCGGCCCGCATTATCCCGGGTAAGCCAGGATTGATACTAGTGTTTTTCTTTCATCGTACATTGCTTACTTGTACTTGTAGCTTTAATCAATTAAGCCTTTCTCCTCCCCCAGGATGATCTGAATTGAGGACACATTTAAACTGTGTACATTTAAATTCAAATCATAATTCCTCAGTGTTGGATGACAAATTCAGTAGTCAGCCGCGTGCCTAGATTCGAGCGCCAAGCTTGGTGCTCTGTTATTCTAGATCTTACATTTACACACTCAAGTTACTATACCACCGTCTAGCTTCATCGAGCTAACCATTTTACCACCAAGGTTCATTATTGTTATTTTATGACATTTCGGTGTATTCTAGCAACTGTTCTTTTTCATTCTGTTCTTTTCGTTCTCCCCCGATTTTTGTTTGAATAAGCTTACAAAGAGGAGTCTTCTAGCAAGCGTAAAAACATGACCCCTTGCTGGTTTCTGGAAGTCGGACGTAAATCGAACTCTTTTGGTAACTCTTATCGTCTTTCAAGCAAGGTGTTTTTCGCACAGTAGTTTGTAGGTTACTCGTGTAATAAACTTGTGTTATATTACTTGTATGTTTAGAAATTGCGTATAAATAGTTCAGATGAACATGCAATAAAGGTGAGGTGATGTTAGATGCTGGCTGTAGAGCGTTAGAGCCTTTAGAAAAGGAATGCAAGGAATTGATAACAATCTCGTTCAATGATTTGACCTTTGACCGTGATTTTGATTTGTAAAAGAATAAACAAAATGATACAAAGGCAATTTTGACGTATTTAACTGAAGATAAAATTTGACACAGACGTGAAATCTAAAGTAAAGAGTCCATAGATGGAAATGAAACAAAATTAATTTTTATATGAATTATGTTAAATATTGCAAATAGTATGATACAGCACTTGTAATATTTTCGTCTTTTTCGCCATTCTTTTATTTATATATGTTTAAAACAATATAAATTTTTTTCTCTCTTGGCTATGGCCGATATTTAATTTATTTTTTCTCTCTAAGGCTTTGCATATGTGTTCGCAGGGATGGAAAATTCCTCCCCTACAACACATAAGCCTCCATGAAAATTGGACCCTTTTCTTTGATATCTACAGAGAGCTACTTAAGCTCTCTTGTACTATATATCTTTATAGACATATGTACTTGACTAATTAATACGTTATTTACGATCTTGAACGCAAATATACCCGTATTTATATTGTAATTAAATTCCATCAAACGTTGTGTAATTTTTTTGATTTATGATATAGGATTTTAATTACTTTCATTTTGTGGTAACCCCCTTGGTTCTGATCGAGGTGTTGAGTTTCACAATTTACTTGGTCTTTCCATTGCAACCCTAGATTTAAATGATTTCTCTGAATGAGCTAGCTCTCCTATTGTAATTGTTCTGATTCCCTGCACCCTAACAAAGTCGTAGTTTAATCGCTGATAAAAGATATTATACATGTTTATTTGGACAGGTAATTAAATATAACTCAAATGGTTAATTGTTAGTAAATTTGGCAATGATTAATTATTGTGTCTGGTTGGCGCCACTCCTCCATGACTCAGCTGCTATAAGGTACATGTAAAATTGATTTAGTAGGTTAATGTAATTAGTTAATTGCATATTTGACGAACTCGGAATAGCCCATTTGCTGGCATAATTTGGCTCCAAATCCTCCTGCAAGTAAACGAGATGATCGTGAGTCAACAAGAAATTCGCACAATCCTTTGACACGGCTCTTTGATTGATACCTAAGTTATCGCGTCCCAAAAAGCCTTCCACGTCATCATGTACTGCCTTCAAGTTTCCCCTCGAGTCCCGATACCCCCAAATTCCGACCCCTCCTTGGACTACAATTTACTTAGGGCGAACCGGTTTCGTCCTATATACAATCATATACTCACGGTTGGTGTGGACTTACGGGTCGAGAATCCTCATTCCACGTTTAAAAGAGAATGCGAGAGTGGTCTACCGACCTAAATGCAAGCTGTATGCAGGTCCGCATTCTCCAGTAAACAGTACATACGAATAAATATATGTATACATACAGTTTGGGAAAGGTTTATAACTTGCAATACGAGGCTATCTACCTCGCATTCCAAGCTCGGATCTCGCACGAAGAGTTCTGCGAAACTCTAGGATTGGTAACCGAATATATACGTAAGAATAAGGTTATACTAATAAATACTAGTAGAATAAGGTCTTATTTGATAGTTTGTTTTGGAGAGCTATCGAACTCCAGGCTTTTGTTTGTTTGGTTTTGACGTTTTTATTTAAGAGAATCGTCATCTCTATTTGGTTTGGTTAATGGTCTTGTTGTAGGAGCGACCACTGCCTCCTGTTTGATGAACTGTATTTGTTTTAAATTTTTCCTCCAGGGTTCAACATTAATTTTTGTTCATCCTATCCCGTGATTTTCCAATTGTTTCAAGTAGTTGATTGCCACTTTAGAGAGTACTCGACTCTCAAATGTCTCAGGCAACTGATGGGGTTCTGTATGAGCACCCAATCAATAATATTCAAATGTTTCGTATAATTATTCGATATAATCCTCCTACTAACCCGTGATTTTCCAATTGTCGATTGTGAATGATAAGTATTTGTAAGCACGCAGCTTCCAGCTGTTTCAGGTAACTAATAAAAATCTATGCGACTATCTAATCAATGATATTTAAATGTTTCATGTAATTTTTCGATATAATCTGGCTAACCCGTGATTTTTCAATTGTCGATTGTGATTGATAGGTATTTGTGAATGACCCAAATCGCTGCACATTGCACAATAACATCCTGATGATTATCCTTATAACTCTGATAAATTATCTAGTTACGGCCAAGGTCGTTTCCAAACTATGCAGTTGACCCAGTTCCCCGTACGTCTCTATTTGTAAACAAATAATATAACCATCTCCTGACACACTAACCTAAATGTGAGATTTGTTTATTTTAAAATTCTTTAGAAGTCATTTGTGCCTCTTTACTTTTATTGTGCATTGTTAATTTAAATATTTTTAATTCCTTTATTGAAGTTAAACTATTTTTCATTTTCCGAATTTAGTAAATTTACTAGGTTAAATGAATAATAAATATAAATATATATTTAAGTACACATATCTCTATTGTCAAAATATGTTAAATAAGAGTACATATATTAATAAACAAATATCAAATATATGATTCTACATAGTCTGGAATATTAATAAATACATATTTTCTTTTTCAATAATATAGATATGTCCTCGGGTAGGTATTAAAAAATCGCTACCATTTCGGTGCTTCGATTAATAAATAAAATACATATATATATAATTACATTACTCATATATATATTCTTTATATACAATATATTATTTTATATTTATATATATATATATATACACAAATACTCAATATACATATTTTAATGTGTAATTCTTTGTTTTGTTGTTTTAATTTAATATTCAATTGATATACTTCCACTTCACAGCCCTTCTGTGTCTCCTGGGACCTGAAAATTATTTATAAAAGGAAAACTTACCCCGGTCAAGGTATTTCCGGTCGGGTGTACACAACAACCTTGATGAAGAAAACTACCTAATTAATTGTATTTTTCAACTAATTTCAAAATAAATCTTTTCGACTTTTTATTCCTATATAATATTTTATTCCCGCTTGAATCATATAAATTAGCTGATATTTAATTTTTCTTCCGAACGAAATCCTAATCCAGAAAACCCGTTGATTTAATAACACTTTTCTAGTTTAGGCTTTTGAATGATAGCTGTTTCAAATTCTTTTTCGAAATGATAGACTGATGATTAAAATTCCGGTTAAAACGACAAACACTTTTAACACTGTCGCTATACGCACGATGGATTTTAATTGAACAATTTATTAATTCTAAATTTCTTTTTATATAAATTGATAAGAAAATTTATTCCGAATTGTGCAAACTTTTAATTAACTCGACTCTTAATAAATCAAATTTTTTTCTAACTATTAATTTTAGAACAAAGGTTTTAACGTTTATTATTATCGAATCCTTTTTTTGTTTTTGTGTTTCTTTTAACCTAAGATGAAGTATTTACTATTAATAATTTTAAACAAAATTATAATCTTTTTTTAAATATCAATTCACGAGCACATCCACTTTAATTTAACGATAACAAACTCTTAAATTTAATTTGAATGTTTTCACTTTGAATGAAATAATTATTTTTAAATTTTAGTTAAATTCTTAATTCCGTAACCACTTTCTGCACTTCACTTAACACTTTTAAGCACTGAGTTTAAATTATATTTATTTTCACTGTTTAACCAAATTAAACTGATTTAACAAAACTTCACTGGTGGGGTTTTCAAAGGAATTTAGAAACTGAATTTAAGACTTTTTACAAAACTTTCTAAGTCCAGGGACTTGTTCAGAATTTAAACTTAGACTTGTTCAAAATTTAACACTTAGATTATTTCACTAGAATTTTACCAATAGACGTAGTACTGCCACGTAACAACTTTTCAAATCCTCGGCGCGACTGTCTCCCGACTGATGCGTCCCATCTTTTATACCCCTCTCAGGTTCCAAAAGACGTATCTGAATTTCTCTTGATGCTTAATTCTATCTCCTATCAACTCGTAAATCCGAACATCCCTGCCATCAATATCGATTGTCCTTCCATAAGATGTTCTGCTTTCCGGCTCTGGGCGGTGGTCAATTTCCATCTCACAACTCTAAATCGATAGGGTCCGAATCGGGTAAGTCTGTGTTAATCGCCCAAGCTCCCTTTGTCCTCTGTCCATACAAAATGTAGTTAAAATCTCATGATTTTGCGTTCCTTTTTTTTCTCAATTCGCGATAGGTCCGTCCTCAATAACATATATATAGATCTCAATTTCATGCATCTCGTGCGAAAATTGCTTAAATCCATGTCGAAATCTTTACTACGCATTTTTGAATTTCGATTTGTTTAAATTCTACTTAATTTTATTGTCACTTATATGAGCTTTTCCATTTCCACCCGCACTTTCTCTTCTTTAAGTCGCAGATTCAAATTTTCCCTTTTACTTTAAATTTTATATTATTCGCGACGTTTTCCTGCACAGTTTTCTTCTTTATTCTTTTGTTATCTCTCATAACTCTATAACTAGTTATTTTCCAAGTCGTATTTATTTATTTCACGGATAAATTTGAATTGTATCACTTTTCTCCACTTGGATTATTCTTTATCTCCGTTCTTTACCCTTCCTTTTATCTTTTCTTCACTTTTCCCGATGTGTGTGGTCTCCAGGAAAATTTCATACTTCATTTATTATTAATTAATATATAGTTTTCCACACTTCTATGGGAGATATACCTAATTTGACTCTGGGATATCTGTCACTTTTATTGCCTGATCCAATCTCCGCCCATTCTCCATCCCTCACTTACAAGATTTCAAAATTTTGGTACTAGACTCGTAAATTTAATTTAATTTCAAACCTATTAATTTTAATCTCTTTTGCCTAATCTAAATATTCCATAAGGTCCACGTTAAAGTTAATCGTCTCTCCAATCGTTTATTACCTTAACGTAAATAAAAATCATGTTCGGATTTCGATTGTTTATATTCCAAAATACACATGAGACTGTCAACCTTTTATCTCATGTCACTTCTTCAGCCGTCTTGTGTAGCTCTAATATCTATCTAACCTAATAATCATGTAAAATGCCTACGTTTCCTAAATTTAATCTATCGCTATATGTTTAGTTTTACTGTCTTCTTCTGATACTCAATTTTCATATCCCTAGGACCTTTGTAGCAGTTCAAAATCTCTGTATTATCCTTCCATTCGGTCGCCGCACTTTTCTAAAATGTCTACTTTTTTTTCGAGATTTTCATTCAAAATTGATTTACCAATACGTCCGTTTCATCTTAAATTGATAACGATTAATTTCCATTGTTTCCAAAACTCTCACCTCTCTTTAGTACGATTTTTATCGAACATGACACCCTCCTTCTATCATAAATAATTGTACTACAGTTGAAAATTCTGCCAGTAATTTTCCTAAGTTTTTTCGCCCTCTCTTATACTATCACGTTTATAATTTTTTCATTGCATTTTTGTGTGTGCGCTTTACAACTTGTAAAACTTCCAAAGCCCTCGATTTCAATGGTTCGATACCCCATAAATGTCTCAGTTATTGTAAACATTCCCAGGAGTTTGTCACCTTGAACTTCGATGTTTATTCTACAGTGCGTTCAACTCTAATTTCTGTGGGAATCGAAATGTCGTTAATCATCTATTTTATCGCCCGGTCCAGCGTTCAAACCTTTGTCTTTCGTAGACACACGCCCCTTCGTTCACTGATTGGTTACTCAAAATTTTATAGCTCTTTGTTCAGATCTATTGGTTGACAAAATTCAATATTTATTTTTAGGCCTAGGAAAGGGGAAGCCCTGTCTAGTCCTAGACGATTTTACGACCTCTCTGCTTTCGTCTTAGAACCTCGATATAATTCCAACTATTACAGGTGTCTACTGCAAGCAAGCTGGATCAATTCTTTCTCCGCCAGATGTCGTTAGCATGTCCGTTTTCATAAATATTTCGTATATTTTTAATCCGCGAAGTGGGAACTATGGTCTATCTGGTTTCACTGTGATTTTAGCCTTTCATCACACACTCAACAACCTTAAATAACAGAAACATGGAAATTTTACGAAAGATCGATAGCGGTGGTTGTTTTTACGAAAAACCTGTTTTAATTTTGAACATTTTTGTATTGGTGAATTTTTTTTTTTTTTTTTATTGTATTTTTTTTATATGTATTACAGCATAGATTTTGACTGTCCAACTAGGAAGGTCTTCTGTTCTAGGACAGTCAAATTGACAGTGAATATACTTAATGGTGAAATCGCCGAAACCGAGGATACATGTAACCTTTATATTACTATATTTTAATACATAATAAAATAAACAGTAAAATAATATGAAAATAATAGAAATAAAATTAAAATAAAAGAAAATAAAATTGCTTAGCAACGCTAGTTTAGGCATATACTTTGCATTTGCTCTCTGATTATTTTTTTGTAATATCAGATAGAAAAGAATTAGCTTTGATCCCAAAAAATTTAAATATTTAAAGAAGAGTATATCAGATAACGCATTAAATAAACTGCCAGTAAGCCGTAGGATATTTAGGTAAATAAATAGGATTTAAAAAATAAATTATTTGAAGACCCCAGTAACCAAGGTAATCAACAATATTTGACATTCATTTGAAAAAAATAAAAATATATTTTAATGGTATATTTTTATGTTGATAACGTTTTTCTGGAATATAATATATCATAGATTCGTAATGTTGAAAGGTAGTTGAATTGGAAATTATAGATTTGTTATGTCGAAAGAAAGTTTGATTAGAATATTTAATTTGGTCACATTGAAAATTATTTATTGATTTGGTTACTGGAATGTAGTAGTAAAGATATAATCATCTCCAAGTTGTTTTGCAAAATGACAACAATGTCATTTGCAACCAACGTAGATGAACAGGGGATTATTATGTCATCTGTACAGATGAACATGGATAGTCTAAGACCCCAAAAAATAAAAGCAGGTATTCCTAGACAGCGTATGAAATGGACGAACAATGTCAATATGTTCATTGTTCGTTCATATTTTTATGTAACCAAAGTAGAAACAGATATGTTGTTATACAGGAAAAAATTACATTTACTTTTCTCACAAAATTATCCGATTGCTTAAGTAAGCGAACAAAGATTAGGAGACCAAAAGCGAGCTATTTTCAAAAATAATTTAATTTCTGTAGTCACATTAGAACAGATTAAAAGAGAAGTAGCAGATAGATTGCAAAGGGGAAATAATTTAGAACAAATTAACACAAGTAATAATGTCATATCAGATGCATTGAATGTAGATAGTTTGGATAATATTCTAGTCAAAATGTCTAATGATATTACAGTAGATTCAAATAACTTAGCCGTTATTTATAATCTTAGGGAAATCAACATTGCAAATTTAAACTTTGTTGATGAAAATGTAGTAGAATAAGCTAACTTACTTCATAATAATATAAACAGATATATAGATGTAGAGCCAACAGTTAGACCAAAATTACCGAAATCGCATACGTCAAAGAAATTATCTAAATTAATTTTTGAGTTAAATAACATAATTTTACCAAAAATCATATTTGACGAAATTAGTTTTTTAGATCTTCATACAATAGTATACGCTAGTGCGATTACTGTTTGTAATAAGTTAGGAATTAAATTATCATCCTCTGACGATAGATCATATAGTTATAGTAAACCAGAATGGCAGATCAGATTAGAAATGATGTAGTATTTTTAAGAAGTAACATAGCTAGATTAATAGAATATAAAAATGGAAATAGAAGTAGGAAAATTTTGAGACATGTATATGAAATTGGTAGAAAATTTGGTTATAACATTGATAGTCATAATAATGAAATTATAATCAATGATTTATTGGATTTATTAAAACAAAAATTAGGCGTAAAAGCCAGTAAATTAAAAAGATATAATTATACGTATAGTAAAAAAAAAATAATAGATTATTCCAGAAAATTGAAAAAAATATTTTATTCCAAACTTAAACAAAATATTATTTCGAATAATAATATTCCGTTGCCATCTGAATCAGATATGTGCGATTTTTGGAGTAAAGATATAAAACATAACGAGTCAACTCCATGGATAGAAAATGAAGAACTCAATTTTTCAGGTATTGAACAAATGAGTTTTTCTAATATATCGGTTGAATTGTTAAATAAAATTATTAAAAATACTCATAATTGGAAAGCCACGGGTTGCAATTGGATACATAATTTTTGGTACAAATGTCTGACTACTTTACATCCTTTTTTGGCAAAAAATCTTTCAAAATTTGTCAGTCAACCTCAAAATTTTCCAAATTTTCTAACTAAGGGCATTACTTATATGTTACCCAAAAGCGAAAATATTAATAATCCTTCTCAGTACAGACCCATTACATGTTTACCGACAATTTACAAAATTTTAACCAACAGATTTAATATAAAATATACTCATTTAGATGAAAAAAATATTTTATCTGAACAACAAAAAGGTTGTCGCAGAAAACATATGGGATGTAAAGAACAATTAGTTATCGATTCTGTAATTCTAAAACAGATTCAAACTCGAAAACGTAATTTACATACTTGCTATATAGACTACCAAAAGGCTTTCGATAGTGTCCCGCACTCGTGGCTGATCAAAGTATTAAATATATATAAAATTAACCCCATTATTAATAGCTTTTTGGAAAATATGTCCTTTTGGAATACAAAATTACTTATCAATTTAAAAGGTCAGAAAATAGTAATACCGGGCATTTCAATTAAAAGAGGGATTTTTCAAGGAGTCTCATTGAGTCCTCTTTGGTTTTGCTTAGCATTGAATCCTCTATCAAAAATGTTAATTAAAAGCAAGTTTGGAATAAAAGTTAAGGGTAATACAAGGGAGAGTACTACAATTTCGCATTTATTATATATGGATGATATATAATTATATTCGAATTCTAAACAAAATTTAGAGAAAATGATCGAGGTAGTTAAAATCTTTTCAGATGATATCAAAATGACTTTTGGTTTAGATAAATATAGAACGATCCATATAGAGAAAGGCAAAATTGTAAATGGGGACGAGAGTATATTTAGAAATTTACAAATTACTAGTATGAAAAGGGATGAGGTTTATAAGTATTTAGGATACCCACAATCAAAAAGATTAGACCAAACTAATATTAAAAATGATATTAGGATTAAATTTCAAACTAGGATCAGGAAAATTTTAAAATGTGTGATGTACTTGCCCTGGGATAAATTTTTATTATTTATTTATTATGGTGGGAAAGAAATTTTCAGTTGATCTCACGACATAGGGGATTACCAGATGTTGGACAACTGATGAGAATTTTAGTCGAAATAGATTTCAGTCACAAAATCTCTATAAAATTGTATTTTTAGAAAAACCTTGACTTTTTTGGACGCTAATTTCAGACTATTGTTCGAACTTTGGAAGCAGTTTTTCTAGGCTATATGGGACCAAAAGCGCTGAAATTTTGGAATTGTGAAGAGAATTGTAGTCAAAATTGAATTTAGTCAGAAAATCTCTATAGAGTTGCATTTTTAGAAAAACCACGACTTTTTTGGACGCTTATTTCAGACTATTGTTCGAACTTTGGAAGCACTTTTATCAGGCTCTATGGGACCAAACGGGCTGAAATTTTGTAGTTGTGATGAGAATTGTAGTCCTAATAGAATTCGTTCATAAAGTCTCCATAAATTTTTATTTTTAGAAAAATCATAATTTTTATGGACGCTATTTTCAGACTTGGGTTCGAACTTTGGAAACACTTTTATCAGGCTCTATGGGACCGAACGGGCTGAAATTTTGGAATGGTGATAAGAATTGTAGTCGAAATCGAATGCAGTCAGAAAATCTCTATAAAGTTGAATTTTGAGAAAAATCATGACTTTTTTGGACGCTTATTTCAGACTTTTGTTTGAACTTTGGAAGCACTTTTATCAGGCTCTATGGGACCAAACGGGCTGAAATTTTGTAATTGTGATGAGAATTGTAGTCCTAATAGAATTCGTTCATAAAGTCTCCATAAATTTTTATTTTTAGAAAAATCATAATTTTTATGGACGCTATTTTCAGACTTGGGTTCGAACTTTGGAAACACTTTTATCAGGCTCTATGGGACCAAACGGGCTGAAACTTTGTAATTGTGATGAGAATTTTAGTCGAAATCGAATTCAGTCAAAAAATGTCTATGAAATTGAATTTTTAGAAAAATCATGACTTTTTTGGTCGCTAATTTCAGACTATTGTTCGAACTTTGGAAGCAGTTTTTCTAGGCTCTATTGGACCAAACAAACTACGCCACATTATTATTTATTTCCATTGACATATTTTTTTTTTCATTGACATATTTTGATATAAAATTATTATTTATTTCCATTGACATATTTTGATATAAATGTTAAGAGTGGTTCTTTATCGATGATCTCCTTTCTATTTTACGGATATCAGTACACTAATGGTGGAGTTATAACCATTTATATTGACGTGAAAACACGCCTTAGAGGCCTGACTGGTTAAAAATAATCTATCTGTCACTAGCGGAATCCGATACGAAATAACATCTTGGGGAAACTCGTGCAAGGCAAATATAGATTTCCGGCTTGCACTAGGAATTTTTCATACTCCGTGGCGTGTATACTTCATTATTTATTTAACTAGCCCTATACACAAAGAACTTCAATCTATTTCTTTATTTCAGAAATACCACAGCCACAACTAAGGAACAAGGATGAAATCAATGACAAACTAAAAAAACACTCTCTCCACCTCCAACAAAGCGTAAATTAACATATTCAGAAAAAATACCAGATCCGTGTGATGTTGTAGAAGTTACGCCTATAACGCAATCATCATCAATGGAGTTACAAAATGGCATAATTACAGACGATGTGTCATCAACAATTGTTCCTGATTTCAACTCTATTGATATTGAGAATGTTATATCATTTGAGAAATTTTAGGTTTATGAATAATATGCTACATAAATTCACTATATAAGCATTTTTTTGTTTTTCCAATTTTTTTAAATTATAATAAAAGCAGGTATAAGTACATTTTTTAAAAATACATGTAAAGCTTATTTGTTCTAATTAGTGGTAATAATACCTCCCTAGTTGAGAAATTATCGTGATTAGAGAGGGAGTACTATCACAAGTTGATATTAGTTTATATATTTAGTAGTTGCTACAATCAACATGCATGTAGAATTATATACTCATGCACTATTTTTAGAAAAAAGAACTTAAGAATTGTTCCTTGATAATTTCTAATACTGGATATTTGTTTGGTAATTTGATTGTTCTTCAAAAATTATTTGTAAATTGAATTTAAAAAATATATTAGCAACATAAATTTGATAAAGTGTATTTAATTTTTTTTTTAAATAATATATGTAAGTGACATTTCAATGTAACGTATTATTAACAAATATTTTATATGTATTAATAATGCATACAAATAATAAAAATCAATAAAAAATATACAGTTATTAAAAATAAAAAAATATTAATTATTAAAAAATATTAAATATTAAAAAAATAATATTGATTAAGAATATGACATTATATTAATCACTAATATCCCCACAGTTTGAGTCCATCCGGCAGTCATAGCTCTGCCGCTGTTGTCAAAATAAGATTGATAGTAATCGTCCACCAGTTAAAAAGGTATTAGTAGGTATACGGAAGCCTTGGCGAACGGGGAGGCCTGGTCGGGCGCTTCCTACGTATAGCAGGTACATAGTACGCGGCTACTGCAATTACTTGTCTCGTGCAGATAAGTAACAAAAAATGTGCACATTTTATATTCTGTTGGAAGGGGTAGAAACCCAAATATGTTTGGCGTTTATATTCGCCTTAAAAAACTACATTATATCGATTTGAATTCGGCTTCGTATCTCATTCCATTGCGGAGATGGACTGACAGAATGATGATTTCATGAATGAGTTAATTGTTTGGCTATATGTTTATTTCTCAGGATGTATACTTGTGGTTTGTTTATGCGCGCTTCAATTTGTCAAACTTTCTACACTGCGTATTTTTGTTGATATTTTTTCAACATGTAAAACCTCAATTATTAATTATACGGAATAATATTTAGTCATTCAAGTTACGCCTTTTTACAATTCCTCAGGATGTTTAATTATTTGTGGTTAGAAACGGGCGAAGAAAATGTCAAGTTATTAATTAAAAAGTATTTCTGCATTCATCCGCGTAATAAGCGAGATTTTTAATAATAATAATAATAAAATATAATAATAAAATATTACACAAAAACCAGTTTGGCTTTATCAAATCACTCAGCACACAAGATACTATTGCTAACGTAACTTCATACATTTACGAATAATTAGATAAAGGTAAAAAATGTGCGGGTATATTTATTGACCTTAGAAAGGCATTCGATAGCATATCCCATGAGATGCTATTAAAAAAATTGAATAATATCGGCATTAAAGGCAACGCGATTAAATGGATCACCGACTACTTAAAAAACCGTCCTCAAGTAGTAAAAATCAATCGTGTTAATAGTGATCAAGAGATTACAAGCTTTGGAATCCCCCAAGGTACAGTGCTTGGACCAATTCTATTTACTATATATGTAAACGATATTTTTTTTCAACCTTTACATGGTCAAATTACGCCATACGCCGATGATACAGTATTAATAATAAGACTTGGGAAAATGTAGAATTAAAGGCCACAGAAGACATCAACACGCTCAAGAATTTTTTCGACACTAATTTACTGTAACTTAATAAAGAAAATACATTTGTAATTCCATTTGCAATCCACACAAATGATACTCCTAAAAATTTTAACATTGTCATACATAATAATACTAAAATTCATAGCCAACACTATTGCAAATCAAACTGTACAGTACTAAAAACAACAAATAAAATTAAATATCTAATAGTAATTATTGATAAAAATCTGAAATGGAAGGAACAAATATGTCAAGTAGTAAACAAAATTTGAAAATTAATATATATATTTTTAAGAATAAGAAACTTTCTGTCGATAAAAAATCTATATTTAATTTACTATGCCTTAGTTCAATCCACTTTACAATACGCTATTATTAGTTGGGGATCCGCGTATAAATGTAACCTTCTTCTAATTGAAATTATACAAAGAACAATTATTAAAATTATATTTAAAAAATCCTTTGACTACCCAACAGAACGCCTGTTTGAAGATTTTCAAGTACCTACATTTAAAGACCTATATATTAAGAACTCATTTATCCAAATTATAAAAGAAAAAGATAAATATCAATTTTTAAATGAAAACAGAACGCGACTTAGACATGTTTTTCTATGCCCAAAACTAAATACGTCTTTTGCACAAAATCATTATACTTACCAGGGAAGAACTTTTTTCAGTCGTCTACCAGAAGAAATCAGAAGCATTAATGATAAAACCCGAATACTGCTCTCTGTCAAGAGACACCTTAAAAATATTCTGAAAAAAAACTACTTTCACTTAATTAATCTCACAAATATCCTTAGTTTTCCATAACTTCCTTTCTTTTTTAAAATTTAATAAATTAATTTATTATCCTTCACTACTATCAAAAAAATACTACAGCAAACATACATTTATGTACAATGAATTATTTAAGTACTAACTAACATCAACATTTATGTACACTCCCCTTCCATACACAAGCAAATGCTTTCAATGGAAGAGTAGTAAAAAGACCCAAGATGTAAAATGAATTATGTACCATATAAACATATTATTAAAAATAAAAAATAATTACAAAACAAAAAAATGTTTATTAAAAATAAACAAATGTCAGTGATAGCTTTGATTTTTAATTATTTTAATGTGAATTGATCCCTGAAAAGATATATTTTGATACAATAAATGGCCTTTGCCATCCATCTAGCGTGATGAATGGCACCAGGAACTTTGAAAAAGGTATCTTTTGGGGGAGTAGTTTTATGTTTTATTATATATTATTTTTTTATTTTTTTTTATTTTTCGGAATAACTTTATTGAGTAAAACCTCAAATTGTAATATTTAAATATTAAAGACAATATTAGTGATTTTTAAACGAAAATCTGAAACAGAAAAATCAGAAAAGGAAACGGTCACATCTGGGACTCGAACCCAGGACCCTTGTCTTTCCGGGACAATGCTCTACCAACTGCGCTAATGGGACCCTATCCTGCTCGGTCACTTTTAACTGTATCATACTTCGAATAAGAACTACCAACATTGTCTTCATTTTTTCACCGCACATTTTTATTGGCAACTATCTTTATGTATGATCGCAAGATTCAACCCGAACTAAATGCAATCCAGACAGCGTCTTTTAGATAAACCTATCTTATTTTTTTTTTTTAATGTGCGACATCTGTTGACTTTTCTGCAAGTCAAGAATGAATATTTATTTTTCGGAATAACTTTATTGAGTAAAACCTCAAATTGTAATATTTAAATATTGAAGACAATATTAGTGATTTTTAAACGAAAATCTGAAACAGAAAAATCAGAAAAGGAAACGGTCACATCTGGGACTCGAACCCAGGACCCTTGTCTTTCCGGGACAATGCTCTACCAACTGCGCTAATGGGACCCTATCCTGCTCGGTCACTTTTAACTGTATCATACTTCGAATAAGAACTACCAACATTGTCTTCATTTTTTCACCGCACATTTTTATTGGCAACTATCTTTATGTATGATCGCAAGATTCAACCCGAACTTCATTCAACGGTGATGAAAGAGGAGTTTAATTTTTATTATCTCTAAATAGTATAAAATAAAGTCGCTATTCGCGTCTGTCTGTTTCTGCGCTTATTTCTTCTAAACTACGCAACGGATTTTTATAGGGTTTTCACTAACATTTAGAGAATTTCTTCCGGAATGTTTATATATACAATACATGCATAGGTATTATATTTATAAAAAAGTATAGAAAAGTCGTGAAAAATATATTTAACATTGTTAACGCTGGCTAAACCTTATGAAGTATAACGAAATAATGTACCGCGGAATTGTATATCTTAAAAATGCCTACAGAAAAGTCCGTTTTGGTTTATGTCTATCTCCTAAAGATAACCCCCAGCAACGCCGGGTACACGTTGGCTAGTTAGGAATAGACATACTTTTTGAAAACAAACGAAAAAAAATTAACATGGTCAATCTTACGTTTTTTCGTCAAAACACTAAATTAAAATTACTGAAACGAACAAACGACAAAAACTAAATAAATAAATGTGTTTTAAACATATCGAATTCTATCAAAATTGAGGACGTTTTGAGTCAAAATGTTCCGGTAAGTTTTTTTGTTAACATTTTCATCTTAAAAAAATATTTTTTAGAAATACCTATCAAATGTCATCAAGTAGAAACATTTCAAAGGTATTTTTATTTAATTTCTAAAATGGTATTTCTTTTAACGACAACTTTAAAAATAAGCAAAATATAGAACATCTTAGATAGGTACCTCGGGAGCATTCTTGTTGGTAAAAACATTTTAAAACCTCTTGTGTTAAGGTGAAACAGATGTGACAATTCCCATACAATCTATTTTTCAGCCACATTTGAAAACTACAGATAATATTTTATTTATTTTAGTACCGAAAAATAATACTCGTAATGAGTTTATCGCGAACGAAAATTTCACTGTTCTATCACTTATAATAACCAAGTAATTAAATTAACAAAAGTAATTATTTTATGCGGGCACCGCCAGCCGAAATGTCCGAATCCGTGTTAGAAGGAGACAAACATATGTGCGAGCCATATGTTTCACGTGCACGCTATTAGCCCATTCCTACGGTGTTAAAGTGGTCAGTAAAAATGTCAATTTGCGCGGCTTGATTTGTTATTCTGATAGAATGTTCGTTTTGCTTTTTTACGAATGTTCCAGTATTACTCGTCGCAAGGAACATTTGCGGTTTTGGCACGCAGTAAAAAAGGCAAAATTAACTGTATAATAATTATAGTGAGAGCGGTTGTAATTATTTAGAACTTTCTTAAATCTGTAACTATCACTAGCTAGACGCCCGCCAACTCACATTCTCTCATTCATTCATTCAACAGTCGATTGTCTGCCGCGGTTTGAAGTGACTTTTTTCGATTTTGTACAGCATTGTTATTCCATAAAAATGAGGCGTGCCCTTTATAAGAATCATCAGTATTCCGGGAAAAGAGTGAATCCAAGACTAAGTGCGAACGGGATGAAACGTCAGCACGGCGAATCGGAATACAGGTAAGTATTATGAAATTATTTCAAAATATTTTACTATTTTTTAAATATTTTCTCGGTACCTACCTAACTAACTAACCATCACGCTTGTTATTTTATGACCCATGTCGCTCGTTTGGTATAGGGTGATTCATATTTAATGTTGCTCAAAAATTATACTCCTTTAATGCCTTTATATTATATCTTTTAGTTCCCACAAACACTGTCGCGGAAATAAAGAAAACAAGTGTTCGAATGACGAGACCCAGGAGGATAAATCCAGGACTGCTTCTCTGTGAGAAAGATGATGAATTAATTGGACAAAGTAGACCAATTCAAGCTATCGGACAAAATATTAAAACAAACATTGAAAGAAAAAGGATCTTACAGAAAAAAGAAATATGGACAGAATATGTGAAAAGAATAAAAAATAAATAAATAAGTAAATAAAAAATCTTTTACTATCGTCGTTCCCGCCAGGCATCGTGAGTTCAATTCCACAGCTGGCTAATTCCTCCATCACGACCCAGGCAACGCTTTCCGCTTACTGTGATGGCAGTTTTACAACTAGTTTATGGACACCGTGTATAAGATATTTGTACAAAAAGTTTTTTTTTTCAATCACCTTTCTGCCCTATAAAGGATTTACTATTATTAACATGACATGTTTGTCATTTGTGAACATAAAATATACCCATTTACAAAATACAAAAAGTTTTTTAATGTGAAAAGGCGACTTCATATTATGCACACTGTAGGCATCGTCTTTGTGGACACTCATATATTACGACGCACGTGGCGAGCTGATTTCAAAACAATGCCTATATTATTTATATGCGAGATGATGTTATGATGTTCGAGAGCCCTTTCTGACTTGTGCATATGACAAATTTGTTTCTCCGTCTGGCAATTCTAACCACTTCGTTGGTTTGATGAATGCGCCCCATAGAAATGTAAGAAAAAGTGTAACCTTTTGACTTATTCGCGAAATATTTGTAAGCAAGCAACCGCGCGAATACATGGTTACTATGTAGGTATATACCTACATCGCTTGGTATGATTATGTCCATTTAGCAAAAGCGGCCTTTAAAAAAGAGGTCCAGTTAACGCCAGCTCCCGGCACACATACCGTTGTTCCTAGCCGGCTCCTTTTATAAATTATTTAATCTTCCCAGGCATTGATTTAGTTTAGTGAATTGAACAAACCTCTATCTCGTGTCTCTTTCATACTCATGCGAAACATCGTAAATTTTTTGAAATGGAGTCTTTTTCGCAAATGGTTTTGGTTGGGTAAATAAAAATTTCCTGTACCAACGCGCGCGGAGCTGCGTGAAATGTCATTTGTACGTATTTTTTGCAATGAAATTGTGTATTTTTCAGCCGTTTTCTACGATTATGTAATTATAGGTACCATAAAAAATTTATACAGATTAATATTACTTATAGGGTGAATGTCCCAAAGGTCAGCCTCTTAAGATTTTTACTTGATTTATTACAGTTTAAAAAGTAGTAAATAGCGTTTAAGTTTCTAACAATTATACCTTATTATAGTTCAAAGAACAGACTATTCACTTATCATTATTGGAAATGTATTTGTTTCAATGAAAATGATTTAAAGGCCTTTCAAAAATTAAATGCCAAAATCACCCAAAGTCAGCCACCATGTGCCTATCTCCAGCCTTTCGAGTTCCTAAAGTCAGCCTAGTCGACGGCTGAGGGTTTTAAATTATTACATATGACGTGAAATTAAAAAATAGGTATTCAATAGTAGCAATTTTATTTATATCTACATAGTAAGCAGACAAATATGGCAAGTAAATTGTTTAGAAGCAACTTCCGCATAAGGTGTTTTTGGGTACACTTGAGGTGATACCATCTTGGACAGATGTCACAACCAACATTTTTCAGATCATCGTCTTCTACGATTAATTCTTCTTCACATCCAGTGCATGAAATTTTAGATTTTTTCAGATCATCATCTACTACATCACTGTGTAATTCTTCTTCACATCCAGTGCTTGAAATTTTAGATTGAGTAGATGTTACATTTAATTTCTTATTGGTTTCTCCAGTCTTTCGTCCTAGGTTCTTGTATTTGTCAGTGTTTGCTTTTCGTTTCATTTGTTCTTCCCTTCTTTTCGTTCGTTCTTCTATTTTTGTAGCCTGTTCTTCTTTTCTTTTTTTTATTGCTTCTTGCCTTTCAATCCTCTTTTTTACTAGTGCCTGTTTTATATCTTCTTTTTTGGCCATGTAATTCTTCCAAGCATCAGACGAAATTGCCATCGGCATCGGTTCTCCTGGTTTCAATTTTCTTTTTCCAAATTGCGAACATTTTGGAGTGAACAAGTGATTGCTGAAGGAGGGAGATATTCCGATTTTAATTTTGTTGGTTACGCACGACAAAGGTGTTGTTGCAGGCACCGGCGGTGGTGTATTTACAGACTTAGTAATAATTGAGGTAGGGCTTGAGTGGAGAGAGAAATTGGAATGATTTGTCATGTCCAGTGATTCAAAATCATCATCAGGAATAGACAAAAATAAATTATTTTGAGCATCTTCTTGGTCGCAATTTACTATGCAATCACTAATTTGTAATTCATTTG